>NW_013670647.1:32304-33403 GCF_000517525.1 Limulus polyphemus | reverse complement strand
GATAGAAGCCATTATTTGATGAAGACGTCAGTTTCCATGTCAAACAATTAACACTAACTCTGTGACAAATATCGGAGACCCGCATAGTGCGCGTTTGTTGAACGACAAAACCAATAGTATTTATGAATTAAATCAAGTACACAAACAAAATTATCTTCACAAAAAATAAAAAATTACTAATTTTCTATAATAACGAAAAAATAGCATCAATATAATGTAAAATATATGTTTGAGACATGCAATTTACGACTAGAGTAATGCTACACGGACGGAATTTGGACAGCCGTCTCGCCTACGTCACACGCATGAGCATATCTTCTATCCGGATGTGATTTCGTAGTACGCCGGCCAAGCACTCGCCTCGCTAATTGATTATAGAATGACCAGTATACACGGTTCGGATCTCTAGGGTGCAACTCATTGGAATTCGTAAATTCACAATAATCATATATATTTCTCTGGATCGTGATTCAGTGAGAAGAACGGAATAATCTTTCGGGACTTGTCATATTATACTTAACATTATCCGCGATAGTGGTTCATAATAGGAATTGCACAAAACTGTAATAGAACGTTCGGGCAAAAAAAAGCACTTAAAGAGAAAAGATTCAGTTCAAACAACACTTTAAACCCTTTATTACTGACTACTAGGGATGTACACATATAAAAATGCACAAAAAAAGCACGTGTGTTAGGCTTACAAGGAAAGAAAATACGCTCAAAACGGCCCATTTGTAATTCTTATTTTCTTGCCAGCATACAATTAAAAACGGCTTGGTATATTGCATCCAGAACATTTGTAAGATACCAATTAAGGGTACCGCGAAGACCGTAGGGGTATTGAAAAGTTGTTTTGTTTTTTCTATGTTTTACTAAGCCAAAAACATAATTTTAGTGTAAACGATGTTATCATCACCCCTTGAAGTTAGCTTTTTCACATATATCTGGTATTCCTTTAAAAAGCTTAGGTACATAGTAAAACAAGAATTACCAGCCAATAAAAGATGAACATTAGATGACTGTAACATGTACACTGAGTGGTCACAGTAAATAGACACCTAATTTTTCGTCATTTAACTGATTTATGCTAACTAATTTG
>NW_013670647.1:13860-31472 GCF_000517525.1 Limulus polyphemus | reverse complement strand
CAAATTAGTTAGCATAAATCAGTTAAATGACGAAAAAGGTGGTGTCTATTTACTTGTGACCACGCTGTGTAGATACCCAATGCTTTGTACACTATGCAATCGGTGTCTTTAGGGAGCCAACCCCTATACTATGTATGAAGTGGAGTAAATAAAATCAATACACGTAATATTAAGTTTTATTACACGCATTTGTAAAATAATTACTTAGAAAGACACGAAAGGTTATTTAAAGCGATGTTTTATTTCAAAAGGCTGCTTTTATACCGGTAAAATTTTATATGCACTTAGTAGGGGTTATGTCTTAGTCTAGGCATATATTTGCCCATTGCTATGCATTATATATAGAGAATTTAGTTACACAGAAATTATAAATGCTCAATATATTCTCCATGACAATCTCCGGCCGCAGCTTAACATTTTACACCTCGAACTAATGTGATCAAATAGTCAATAGCTACAATAAATCATCATGGTACAAATCAGCTACATACTGATTATATTATTATCATTACAATATATTAACTTAGCTACCATATCAAGTAACTATCTGCTCATAGTTGAGTAAAAAAAAAGCCAGCAAAAAATATAAATGAAAAATTGGAAATTTAAAAACCTACATATAGGGATCGTAGAAAAGGAAGGAAACAAGGCTGGATATTCTGTAGACATTATTTACTCAAACCAAAATCCATATTTTATTTCCACCAAATGTATACGAAAACAAGCAGTCCTTTTCATCCAATAAGCCTCCCCAGTGGCACAGCGGTATGTCTGCGGACTTACAGTGCTAGAAACCGTGTTTCGAAATCTGTGGTGGGCAGAGCACAGATAGCCCTTGTGTAGCTTTGTGCATAATTAAAAACAAAACAAATCATCCAATATTCGAATTTTAAGGCCTAAAAAGGATCGCCATGAAGTGGTAAAAAGTCAAATGAGTGCAGCTAGAACAAATGACGTATTTGAACTTCAACACTATCGGTGTTCAAAATAAGTTAGGGAGGATCTTTTTTGAATATTTTTACTACCAACTAAGAGTGAAATGATCTCAACCACTTTGAAGTATGAATAGACGAAAACAATATACCTGATTCTGAAAGAAATTGTATACTAACATTAGACTTCAAAAATCCGAAAACATTTGTTAGTGCACAAATTGACAAAACGTGAAATTTTATATATGCAGTGGTGTAGAAAGGAGTTGTAAAGTGGGGTGCTTGGTTAGACGTGCTGGTTTTACAATAAGATATTGAATGTATAAGGAGCAACTTATATATCTCAAATATATAAAAGTAGGGGTACTACAGCATCTCCCGGTTCCGATGCATCTGATATAGGATTTTTTAAAATTATATACTCATAACGTAATTAACTGTTTTCATTTCAAAAGTTAATCAATCCGACAAATGTTGCCCTCCAGTGGCATAGCGGTATGTCTGCGGATTACAACACTAGAATCCGGATTTCGATACCCGTGATGGGCAGAGCACAGGTAGCCCATTATGTAGCTTTGTGCTTAACTTCGTACAACAACAACAAAAAACGACAAATGTTCATAACAAGCATTGAAACACCAATGAAGTTGTGAATCGGTTTGATTTTTGACCTAAGATAAAACAAACTTGTGTGCAGTATGTATATGATTTTGAAACACAGGCTTATATGCTGATGTTCCTCATTTAGACTAGTATTTATTCCTACCTGACAGCAGGGCCCCATTAAGATATAGTGCCACCCTAGGTAGATATTTTTTCCACCCCCCACCTCTTATTAACTATACCATCAATTTTTCTAACTTTTATGAGCAGAATAGGGAACAGATACATTTTGACTGAAAACAAAAATTCTAGAAACTTCAAACGATAGAACAGCTTTTTTTTTTTAGGATAAGAGGCAATGCCATATTCTCGAAAAATAATTACATAATAACATAAGGTTTGGGGATAACATGGGGCCTACTGGTCCATCTTGGCTGTTCCATCCTCTAAACTAAATTAAAATAATTTAAAAAAATCTTAAAGCCAGACCTTATCATTCATATAATTATCATGCTTTATCTTAAACCATCCTGTTAGAAAAATGAAACCGTCTTATCTGAAGATGACTCCTACCCTGCCAAAATGTATATTTGTGTCTCCTAGTTCTACAATTCTTACTGTTAAATATGAAAAAAGATGATAGATCAACACTATCTATTCCCCTTTACAATCTTAAACATCTCATTCAGATCCTCCCTAACTCTTCTTTTCTCAAGAGAAAACAATTTGAGAGATTTCAGCCTCTCTTCGTATGACAACCCCTCCATCCCAGGCACCATTCTAGTAACCTCTGGATCCTTTCCAACAATTTAACGTCCTTCCTAAAGAGCCCAAGACTGAGCACAGTATTCCAAATGTCGCCTCACCAGTGACCTGTATAATGAAATTATAACCTCTTTATACTTGTATTCAATATTTCTGTAGATACAACCTAAAATCCTATTTGCCCTACCACTAGCAACAGCACACTGCTTGAATGACTTTAGAGACTTATCGACTATTACACCAAGCGACCTTTCCTTCGTAACACTGTTAAGGTTATTCCCATTCAAATTATACTTATAATTCGAATTATGATAACCCACATACGTAATTTTGCATTTATTATAATAAAAATCCATCTGCCATTTATTTGCCCAACTCACTAAATGATCTAAACCCTTTTGTAAATCAGCAGCATCCTCTTTACAGCTAGCAACGCCCAAGACTTTAATATCATCTGCAAATGTGAGTAACTTATTGAATATTCTTTCATCTATGTCATTGATGTAAATCAAAAAGAGCAAAGGTCGTAAAACATTAATCCAGTTTGACTGAACTCCATTTGTAGCAACCCTCTGCTTTCTTCCATTCAGCCACTATTCTATCCAATTCGCTAACTTATCCCCCACACCTATAGAGATAATTTTTACAAGACTTTTATGTGTCACCTTGTCAAATGCTTTCTGAAAATCCAGATACACCACATCTACACCCTTACCATCATCTACATAAGCAGTAACCTTTTCAAAGAATGTCAAAAGATTTGTAAGGCAAGGTTTTCCCTTAGTAAAACCATGTTGACTGTTCAATAAAATTCTAAACTTTGTTAAATTACTTTGCAACGCATCTTTTAGCAGACTTTCCAAAACTTTTCCACTACTGATGTAAGACTAATGGGTCTATAATTACTGGGACAGTTTTTATCACCACCCTTAAAAAGAGGAGTTACATTAGCTAACTTTCAATTTTCTGGTACCTGCCCACTATTGAAGGACTGACAAAAATAGTAGAAAGTGGCTCACATATCCAATCTTTAACATTCTTCAAAACCCTTGGGGAAATATTATCTGGCCCAGGAGCCTTATCGTATTTTAAACTTCCCATTTTTTTTCTTAACCAGCTCAGAATTAATGCAGTCATCTTGTTTGATCTCGTTTCCATTTATCAATTGTTCAAGATGAGGAATACTGCTTAAATCTTCATTAGTAAAAACCGAAGAAAAAGAAAAGTTAATAGTTATCATCCCCCAAAAGTCCAACTCCTATCCTAACATTTTGTTTACCTTCAGTGTATTTGATTAAATCATTATTTACAGCTACCCTTTTCTTTCTATAAGGAATATGTTTACCTTGAATATTTAAAAAAAATTCCACATTTGATTAATGTCTCCAAATCACTCAGCTGCCCAATTCACAACGCATAATTCTTGTCGCATCTCTTCAAAATTTGCTTTTTTGAAATTTTTAACCAAAGTATCATTATATATATTATCTCCATATATACAGTAAAACATCGAACCTAGTGATCACTTGCACCAAGATGTTCCCCGATTTACTTTGTACATTAAGACATATATCTTCACATGACAGCAATTAGCTGTTTACTTTTGATGTAATTGTACTACTGATTTTTAGAAATATCTTAGAATTAGGAAAACATATGTTTATTAAACAAGTTGACATATATTATGATAATACATTCGAGTATAGGAACAATGAATTGACTTGGTTCTCATAAAAGTTTGATTTATGAATTAAGCAGTAGTGCAACTGTTACTATTGTTGAATCCAAAGTCCTGAAATACTTTTTATCAACGCTTGATCAAAGTGTTTACCTTTGCTACTGCTTAGTGCTATTTCTGAAACGCAGATATTCCATAAATTAAGTTACTAATGAAGTGGAGTTACAATAATCACCAGACTAGGTAAATCTGGCAATTTGACCGAGGAGTATGTTAACTTTATTCGTAAAAACACA
This sequence comes from Limulus polyphemus, assembly GCF_000517525.1. Taxonomy (NCBI): domain Eukaryota; kingdom Metazoa; phylum Arthropoda; class Merostomata; order Xiphosura; family Limulidae; genus Limulus; species Limulus polyphemus. The sequence goes on along the minus strand of NW_013670647.1, from coordinate 27,198 downwards.
TACCACATAGACAACACAAATCCTTTAAGAAAAAAAAACATTATTCATAACATTCATAAAAATTCGGTGTAAAGTTAAAAACACAATCCCTTAGTTATATTTTTAAAATACCAGGTAATAGTACATTTTAAGAACAAAAATACCCTTTATCTTTAATTCAAATATTTAATGCATTACATAACAAAAGAAACTTTAAGAATGAATGAATACATAATATAACCCTTTAATAATGAACATACACATGAAAAAACACCTTTAACGTAAAAAAGCAATGTGCAAGTGCATATATTAAAAGTAAAACTAAATACGAAAGAGAGAAAAATAAAACCCACAATTAAAGCTGCCCACTTTAACAATAGACAAATGAATAAAAACTAATCACATAACTAAAATACAATGACAAGAAAATGGAATAATAAAGAAAAAACTTTAATAATAATAATACATTTTATAAACAAACTCTTAAGATATAGGTCGATGCTTTGCTGCTTCCTCACAGCACCATACAACAGTCCCTTAAATGGCAAGCACACAAAAACTTACTAGGAAATTACAAAAACAACAAAACAATAAAAATGAAAGTAAACTGCAACTCGTTGGTGCATTAAACAAGCAAGAAGACTGGTTTAGCAGTTCCTCTGGATCATGGTAAAGTTAATTCAAGTATGATAATAATAATAAATAAATAAACAGTGGCGGACTGGCCCACTGAAAACATATCCGGGTAGACCCCCCTTAGAATTCGTGCAATGATGCCCCATCAAATTTTGTAGTTTGCCACTTTTAAAGAGTCTTCATAAATTAAAACCAGTGTCCTTTTATCTATCTCAAATGGCCAAATTGATGTAGAACACTATACTACATTTAGACCTATAATATACAGCCATTATTTATACCCCTACTACAGGCATTGCCACAGGTAAATATAAAACACATTCACAACCTCTTGAGAAAAGTATTTTAAACAGCTAAACACGTCACATTCTGTAACTGATTAGTAAATTTTAAGAATTTTGCTGATGCGATAGACGGGGGTTCTCAGTATTTTTCTTTGTATAGGCCCAGATACTTGTGTAGATCTGTCCACGCATGCTGTGTAGGCGTACATACAAGTTAAAACACCATACTACTCTATGATTATCACCTAATAACTTTACGTTTTGTATAAAACATCTGAGAAAAATCATGAAACGACTGCATAGTATGAAAAAGTCCTGGTCCTGTTGTTTAAAGCTGACAACAGTCTGTAGACTACATATGCTAAAGCAATGAATAATGTCGGAAAAGAGGAGACAAACCAGTGGATGCCGAAAGTGCAAATCTTCTAAAATGAAAAAGTTGCAGGAGTCTGAAAAGGGGTTTCTAGAAATATTGAATCAGCATTTGCCATTCAAAGTACCCAGTTGAATAATAATGACCAATCCTGGAGAAGTGGACCTGTAAGTAAAAGACAATACTAAAGTTTAGTTTTGCTTATATCAATATCAATTTGATCACATTATTATTTTGTAATAATAAGGTAATAACGGTAGTTTAGTTTACTGATATTCATATTTATTATGGGCCTACCTAGCAAAAGAACATTTTTCCCCACGAAAATATTAAAATTGTGAGCTACAACTGCTTCAAGAATCAGCATTGTGTGAAACTTGTAGGTCTTCAAGTTGTATAATGACGTAACAATTACAATCATTATATTAGGATCAACGGGTCTGCTGTGCCTGGTAATTTTGCTGGCGAATTTCACCGGCAAACATTGGCCGATATTTGGTAATTCTCACTAGAAATAATAGGACTAAACAGCATATTTCTAGTTTTGCATTTCAAATGCAAGATTATTAGATCATTAATACTTTGTGTGTAAATAATCATTTTGCTCGCAAGTTAGCCAGAAGGATGCATAACAGACCCTCATATAACAAGCTGAATGCTTATTATAAGGTCTGTAGTTAATCGATCATAATATCTGAAATTTCGAAATCATCTTCCGAGAAAAACAATAATATCAAAACAGAGTCTCGTGTTTGAATAATCAATATTACATATATGCTCATGTATTATATTATTTAAACAATTAAAATCATATCATGATAAATGTCTTTTAGACACTTATAAAAGAAAGTAATTTCTGTTACGCGCGCGCATTTGATCAGTTGTTCAAAAACACTTCAGACTTTGTACCTGACTCTCCCAGGTCTTCAAGACCTAAATCCCGATGTCGACCAAAACGAAAAACCATATGCCAAGTGGCATGAGGAGCTGATAACTACTCTAGTTGGTCATTACAGGTTTGTTTGATAATGACACTCTCATGGCATATTGAACGTACATGGAGAGAACGAATTGTGCCTAACATCGGCAAAGTTTGGTGATGACATTTTGTGAGTACAATAAGCGGGATTACTGTTATAAGAAAGATGTGTAAAATATTACAATATGATTATTTCACAATTTTTTTTACATGATACGAGAACACTAAGACATCTATACATTGATTTGACAGAGAGAATTACAAAATTACTTCCCACACTTAACATTTCAAAATAATCAACAGGTTACACAAGTAACTAACCACGAAGAAATTTGAAACTACGCGACCTGTTCATTCACTCAAAGATGATGATGATGTTACAGTAACTGCTGCAACACACACGGAAACCTCAAAAAGAGTGAGAAATATAACACAACTCTCATAAAAGTGAAATATTTGATGGTGTGATCATATTCTTAAACCATCAAGTCAGGATATGCACAGCACAACATTTAGTTCAAACACTTGAAAATCGTCCATTCGACCCGGATGTGTCCTACCGAAAAACAGTTGATGGTAAAACAAAATAAGAGAAAATGTCTCTCTTGTTCAAAACACAATAGAAGCTTTTCTACACTATTTGCCTATGCTTTTCAAGCAGTAATACCAGGTACGTGTATGCAGTTACTGGCGCCATGTTCATCAACATGTATGGGAACATGTAGAATCTAAGGAACACATATAAAATTGTGAAGTGCATGTGATGAATATGAAAGGTGGAAACATTTTTGTCCAAGGTACATGGCATGCTGCCTAATAAACGGAAACTTGTAGGTGGAATGTATGAAACTAAAGCTAGATATCTTGTAATTGCAGTTTCATTATTGAACTAGTGTAAGAGGATTGTATAAAACGTGAGCAAGCTATCTTATGTGTTTTTTTTTAATTCCACCATACTTCAGTAGTACTGCATGCAACTGGGGTCTAAATAATTTGTGACTGTGGGTTTTCAAGTTCACTATCTTTTGCAAAATTAAAATATTTGACAAAATTAACTTCTAATAGTAATTTCTTCATTGAGTGTAACTATACAGAAGTATGAAGATAGGAAATTACACGATATTCTACTTTTCCATAACTAGTATAGATCTGTAGTAAGCTGTACTCAGGTGAAATTTTCCTGTGGGTGTTCTGCACATAGTTAATGACATCTTTGTAAACTTGATATGGAAATGTTATAGACTTATACAAATCCTCTATTTTAGGGAAAGGTTACAAATTACAAAATTTGTTCCATAGGCATATACCTGTTCGACTCTATTGCTGTACCATGTCTTCTTGGAATGGGGTTACGCTTATTCCGAGAAGTGGTATGGACACTAATACAAATTGGAATTGGTTTGGGTCTCTCTCTTGAACTTGTTACTTGGAATGATCATTGACGTACAGGTAGTTATTGCAGAATAGTGCACTAAGACTCTTGTCTGACTTTAAAGTTTGACATTCGTTATTCTTGCTTAATTCCCGATCCTGTGCAAAAGTGTTTTGAAAACTGTATTTCAGCAGCCAGTAGAAATCATATAACGAAATAGAAGATTGTCAGTTCACTAAATATACATTTACAGATTCATTTGTATAAATAAATATTTTATTTCATTTCTGTCCTTGTATATTTGTACTTCTTCGTTGTCTGTGTCAATTTCATTCTTTGCAAGCATTTCCAGAACCTGCTTTTTTTTAAAAAAACATTTAATTCCTATCTATCAGATATCAGTGTTGGAAACAAATTATTATTGAAGAAGCTCAACCATAAATAAAAATTAAAAGTTTATTAAAAATCGATAAATATTTGTTACAATAAAGCATTTTGCATCTCCAACTTTAATAAATTCGTTTAACAAATTTGGAATCTTAAGATTTAATGTATTTTAGTTGCGGAAGTAATATATAATCGTTCCAGTTGCAACTGGGAGCATCGTCCTTACCGATGACTGAGTTGGAAATTTAACGTGATGTCAAATGCAGAGTCAAATATTTTTTATCTCCAGGCAACGCAGAGCGTATTTTATATTCGCTTCTTCAGTTATATTATTGGAAGATTTCAGGCCCCATTTTCCTGCAGTTTCGACGCCTCTGTTGAGTGTTATTGTACCCAAATGTTACATACGTGGTATACCACAGGTGAAATGCTTTGCATGCCAGCAAAGCATCAGTTAAGTGTTTTTTCACCTAAATTTTAACACCTCAAATTCAGAACTTGTATTCAACATTGTAATTCAGGGCAAAGTGCTGATGTGGCCTTATTAAAACAATCTCCCCTATATCTATTAGACAATCCTGTTAATTAAACAGTTTTCTTTGAATATACTGTAGAATAAGAGTCTCATATCCTGTATAGTTTATAGTTAAAATAGCAGAAATATTCCTAAACCATAAATGCTGTATTTGAGCTTATATTTAGAATTTGAATCTACTTCAAGACACTAGCTTATATTGTTGTAGTGTACTTTTTTTACTTAACAGGTTCTTTTATATCATCTTGTAAAAATAAGTCAATGTTCAGTCCACGTAACGATAATATATTACTTTATTTCCTTTTTGATATTTGTACAAACTTGAACATTTGTACTGCTGTAAATGTGCCATGGGTCTTCGTTACTAAGACGTTATCCAACGTAAAGCAAACCAACTTGTAAAAAAGTAACTGTTCTAGGTAACACACTGACTGGTTCAATCTCTGTCTTGAAATAATCCTATCTACTATCTCCTTGACTCTCACACTATTCTAACGATGCTTCACGAAACGTCATATCTATAATTTACTTTCAAATATGCTAGAAAACTTTACGTCACACCCTTAGATCTTTTTAGTAAGTGTTCTAGGTCTCTCTTTTTAAACCTTTTGATCTCAACACTATCATTAAAACCCGCAGCTCTCTCTGGTTAACATTTAAATTACAACATTAAAATTATAGCATATAACAATATGATATTTATTTAAAAGAACTTATGAGCGAAAGCAAAAAAAATACGTAATATGTCAACCACACAATATCTGTGATACTAAGTGCTGACGAGGCTTTAACTATTTATTGCCAACGCTTCCATTCGGCTCGAGTAAATGCATGACTATATACCGATTGAAGGATGAACTATCCTCAAATACCCCATTTCTCGCACTTTCACTTGTAGGTTATCTTGAGGTTAGTTTCACGGAAGGACAGAGAAAATCTAGGTGACTCGCTTCAAAAACAGAGCGATCCAAGCTAATAGGACTGTTCACTGAGGACACACAAGAAACAAACGACTAAATTAGGCCATACTGTCGAGAGGCGTTTCTTTAGGACAGCAGTTTATTGGCTTCCTTTGCGGTCATCCTAAAAAGTCCCATATAAAACAAGTTGTCCCGTTATTAAAGTTTCTGTGTTACTGTACTGCTAATATCCCAGCGCTTTACACGACTTTTAAAGGTCATTGTACAGTGACAAAAGTCAGCGTCTCGGTGTTTAAAATATTACAGAAAGAAATCATGCTGAACTAGTATAGAAAAGAGTGTGTTCTGAAGCAGTATAATATAGGAAATAATGTTTGAAGACTGTTTTAACTTTTAAACCTTTAAAATGACAGTATTATATATGAATAGCATATGATGAGCGTGTTTTTTTATTTAGTGAATCTTTAAACAGCATTACAATATATGAAATAATAATATCCTGTATCAAAACAACACACATTCATAAAATACAAACAACATTTTACTTTCAAGTGCTCACGTAATACAAAAAAGTGTATTGCATTGAGAGCAATTTTCATTCTACTCGAAAAAACACACCATATATATATAATAAGTGAACTACAGTCTAGGTAAAAAAAAAAGGGACAAAAACTTTACTGCTTCGGCAAAGATCGAGGAGAAAGCAGAAAAACACTTTATCATATTTTCACTTATGTACTTTGTTTTTGACAGGTTAAACATCCCTTACTTTTGTACCCCCACCCACAACATAAACATCGTGATTGTTGGCATGTACTTTCAACTTAACAACTGGCCAAGTGTAACCTAATGTCTAGCGTGCATGCAGCAACGACATTTGGAATTTAATTTAGGAGGGGTTAAAATTTTACGCCTAATTTTGATTTTCATACAATGAAAATGCACTTTGAGCTGTGGGTACGTTATAAAAGTGACAGTCAATTATGGTATTCGACTTAAACTTCTAAATTTTTGCGACAGTGGGTGTTGTTAATTGGCTGCTTTATCTTTGGTTAGTACTTCCAAATTAGAGATGGCTGTATTTGATCTTTAGGGGTCTCTGACTTGGTCGTTTAGTCTGTGTGAGAATAAGACCACAGTGCAGTTGAGGTTGAAAATACCAATTTCATAACTACACAATTACAAAATTTTCAATGCTTGTACATTACACATTGTATTATTTCTTAAGACATTACCTGAATTAACTTATAAATATTTAATTCATTAAAAAGAAAAAGTGTAATACCAACCATTTTTTTATGACCATGTCTTCGTATAAAGTTCTTTCTATGTTGCTCTCACATTCTTCTTTACTTTTCTGTTACATAAATATTCCTTAATTAGGACTCGTAAAACCACTTTATAAGTATTTATGTGATCTCAGACTATTTTTTGAGCTGGTTGTAGTGAACATAGTAAGGCACATACATTGAAAGAAATCGGATATGTATTTATTTTTGTAAGTGTGATTTTATATCTACATATTTATATTTGTATTAAATAACTCATTACTCTTTCTTTAGCTGTTTGTATTGCTATTAATTTTATAACATGTTAGAATGTAGCGGTTAGTTTTAAAGCATTATATGTGCCTATTTTGTCAGTTTCTCAACATGGACTCGCACTCTCTAAATAGCACTGGCGGAAGTATTTTTTGCGCATGGCACGCTGTCTTTGGGAGTCATGATAAATTTAATGATATGATACATGGGCATATCATATGTGTTATGCTTTTATTAGTGATATGCTGTAATGGCGGCAATACATGGTCAGAGAGTCGTTAGGATTACCTTGCTTTAGTTACTTCGTTCCTTTGTTGTCCATAGTGGATGTGTATTCTGCTCGAGGGGATAATACACCAATATGTAGTATCCGGTCTAAAAGGATTGTTAATGTAAAATTATTTACTGGCCGAGTATGATGTTGACTAAATGGGACAGCCGACCAATGTTGTGAGGGAACAAAGGTCACGAGGTAACATTGTCGGCTGGAGAAAGAAAACGTGTTACCTTTTTGAATTCCTGTGCGCTTTTTTAGTGCAATCCTATTAGAAGGTTATATAATGAAGCTTTACTTTTAAGATCATCGTGTTAGGTTCGAAGAAAGTCTATCCAGAGAGATCGATACCTTTTTGTGTGCGCGAGCACTTACACTACATTTTCTTTTTGTTTGTTCATTGATAAAGATTGCTTTCATTTTTACCAACTTTGTCCAGTTTCGTTACTTTACACACACTAGAAAGATTCATTTAAGTTATCTGATCAAAATAATTTTCTTTATTTCTTGAAGGAAGAGGTAGTTTATTTGAGGATTTGTCTGTCTGGTATTATCATTTTGTACTTGGAGATACCACAACACCATAGTGTTTTTCGCAGATGAACATCAGCTTAACTGGGTTCTGCCTTGTAGCCCGAAGGTCGATGTACCCATGCATGAGCCAATTGTGTTTCTAGGTTACTTAGTATGGAACAAAAGTGAATGTTGAGTAGGCGGGCTCTGGAAGATATGGTGGAAGAAGGGTCAGAAAACTGAAACGAAAACCACTATAACTTCCATCTTCTTCTGTAAAATGATTTCAGGTTATTTCTGCGCCCCAGTGGCTCAGCGGTAACTTTGTTGACTTATAACGTTAAAACTACAAACAAACCAATTGTATTACTTCCAAAGTTAAAAAGATAAAAGTTACACCAAAAACTTTAACGAAATATGGAATTGTGCAACAATTATCACAATTAAAAACTTAAATCGATCGCTTTCGGAAGTCAAAATTTCTAAAGTTTAAGAAATAAGATATATCTAATGAAATAAATTGGATTTCGTTGATTATAAATTTCTTATTTAGTTCGCGTACATTTGAAAATTAAAATATCATTTATTGTGTTATTATGAACAAAAGTGGTACTAAACGTCATAGATTTTTTGTTCAAAGAATAGAAATGTGTTCTGTTTCTTTGATTATGATACAGTTCAATCTGTTATTTTTAACTTTTTGAGGTATGCAGCTGAAACGATTCCTGTCTTCAGCCCTGTGAATAACCAAGATAAGGTTCAGTTTGTGCTACTATCCTTTTTTTTTACTGTTCATTAAGCGCATCTTTTTTATTTTACTTGTTATGACTTTAAAAAAGTATTTGCTAAAGTTAGCACGCTAACTCTGCCAATCAACCTTATCGTTACAAATAAACCTGAACGCCAGGGAAGTCACAAAACAGTATTCGTTTTCTACTTATTTTGAAATTACTACGTATTTAAGTAAAGAAGAATATGAGTAATATGACGCACGTGCGCAAGGGGGAGTGGGGTGGGGGGTCGAGGGGTTCGGCCGAACTCCCTATTTTTTTGATGTAAAACAATTATGCTTATATATTTATAGCGCAGCTTCTTATGGTATTTAACGTTTTCTACATAGTCTATATTCTTCTAATAAAGCATTAGCATTTTTTGAATTGAAATAGTCGTATGCAATGGTTTCTGTTGACAATTTGCAATTGGAAGCCGAAGATGTGTTGCTACTGTCAGGTTTTGTAGGCCGGGTACTATACAGTAGGTGTCTGTGACTTGTTGGTGATAAATTTCAACAATAAACGAAAATAAAATAGTATATTAAAACAAGTCAAACGTATATATAAATATTCGTTACACTGTTGGTTATCACAGTTGTATTTACAGCTTTAAATAATTGTCTCTTTTTCGTCAAACTTCACACACGCTGGTTAAATTACTTTAGAACACAATTGACGAGACGAATTCTTCTTCTCTGCCCTGAAGTGTTTTCTCACAATGTGGAAAATTTGCCAATTTGTTTCTGCTTTGCAGATGACAATGTGAAATTAGGGAAGAATTTATTGGTTTTGTTAAGCTAAATGAATTGCGTGGTCAAGGATATGGTGGACCATCCACTATGGCTGGCAAAAGATCTGGTGTTTAAAACCAAATTCGAGATATGCAAAGCAAGGCCTTGTATACTCATTGCGAGGGTTACTTAATCTTGCTATTATTAATAGATGTTCAGTTCTACCAATACGAAATTGTATCGATCAAGTTGAAGGATTATCTATTTGGATTAAATCGTCACCTAAACGTGAGGTACTATTAAAGGGAATCTATCAAAAAAACATCCAGCATGGAGCAGCTTCATCACGTCTTCCACTACTCAATACGTGCATTACACGCTGGGTTGAAAATATTGAAGGCTGGGAAAGGTTCTGTTTATGTCATCCATTCTTACTTCACATATGTGAGATTATTGTGTATGGAGATGATAATTTCCAAATGTTTAATGACAATTGGGTAGTTGATAATCAGAAAAATTCTATTGCTTATCTAAAAATACTGAAATCTTTTGAATTAACTTTTTTTGTTTGACATATTGTCAACGTTCCCTTTACTATTTGAAAGAAGCTTCTGTAAATTTGCAAGGTCCAAGCCAAGACATTGATTCTGGTGTTTCCCTAATAAAACAATGCTGTAAAGAACTGACTTCACTAAAAGTGAACGTAGATGATTATTCACATCGTATCTTCAATCACAACAGTAATATTGCAAACAAATCTAATATTAATGCTAGCATGTCACGAGTTAGTCAACGACAAGCCCAACGTGCATCTGCTCTCCGCAGGTTGAATAATTACCTGAGGTGTATGATAGTCAATGATTGAAATAGTTAATATGCTATTGTTGTACAGAGTTGCCTAAATTAGTAATATAATTGGGCATTTAATAACTACTCCGCATGGAGAAGTACAGTACTTTACTATAGTAAAACATACATAATTATAAAAACACACCTTTCGAAAGCGCTCAGGTTATAGGGTATTATCATTTTGTATCAAGCCTTCTTGAACCTACGTGTTTTTCTGACATCATGAATAAAACATACATATTTATGCTAAATTAGGTCTAGCTTCTCATGCAGTGTTACAACGAAATGATGATATTGTTGCGTCATCGAGATCATGTGACTATTCTCACGCCCTCTAGTTTCTAGAACTATCCTGTACCTTGGCGAATGCTCTAGTATTTAATAGATAGGGTAGGCTGGTATATAAAAGAGGGTGACAACGTGACGAGAGGAGGTAATGTGTGTGTAGATAGTGAGTAATTGAACTGCAGTCAGAAGTATTATTGACGTTCGTTGATATAGCGTTTCTTTTAGCGCGATTGTTGAAAACAAGTGTATCGCAGAGTTATATTCGGAAAGAATAAACCAGTTTTATTAAGTAAAGACTTGTGTCGTTAAAGTTTCGTTGGAACGAAGTTACGGAAAAATCAATTAACAAACGGAGACGTAACAATATGTTGACTTGTCATTGGATGTTTGTGGATTCTATGTGAAAGGTTATGCAATTGTTTAAGTTATATTAATGAAAAAATGCTTCCAGATTTAATCTCACAGCATCTAATTTTTTACAAACTTTCTGAGGGGCATGCCCCCAAACCCCCATAGCACTAGCATGCTTTGCATGCTGATTGTGCTTTGCATAAAATGTGTTGGCTTTTGATCTGACAAATTAGAACCCCCTTTTCAAACATTCTGCGTACGGCCCTGATTATTCGTACTGGAACTGACGTTAAAGAATTTCATCCGAATAAGTGTCAAATTATTCACGAAATTACTCATTAATTTTAAATTTTCTTTCGTTACTCAGTAAATTATATCTGAAAGTTGATAATCATGTATATTTCTATAGGCAATATTTTACTACGCATTGAAAATTTAAATATCGAAAAACATTATATATTTTAAATCTAGCATAATTTATGGAATAAATTTAGTTGAAAGATAATATTCGTTTTACATATAACTGAAGAATAAAAATTCTAACATACCCCTGGCGGGACTCGAACCCGCAATCCCCGGTTTAGGAGACCGATGCCTTATCCATTAGGCCACAGGGGCTTCGAAAGTAATTGTTATAAAAATAATATATACTATAACAATTTTCAATATTTTTTTTTTGTATTATTGTTAATTAATTTGTATTAATGCAAGGAAATTATGTTGTGCTGCAAATACCTTACTAATGACATAAACTTGAATGACTGAAAGCCAAGCGTGAGTCACTTTGTTCAAGTTCTTACACTACCCAGTACGCGGCCAAAACACACTGTGTGTTATTAACAAGAGTGGTAGTTCAGTGATTTTACACCTTCGGTATCTAGGAATGTGGTAATCCAAACTATCACATATTTTCAGTGGATGTGCTTTACTGGATTCTTACTTTACATACCAAATTTCAAGGCAATCCATGAAGAAATACCTGAGATATAACATCTCCAATTTTGATTGAGTTTCTTCCTCTCTTTTTTTTTCTTCGCACCAAAAGTACGGAAACTTTATTAGATAGGAAAACATACTTAACTTCTATGGATTTTCTTCAAAGTTGGTACACTGATAGATCTTTTCACCCTACAATGAGATGACTCATTTGATGTAAATATAAACCACCCGTGCAAAATTATTTAATAAAAACAGCTCAAATTTAACGAAAGTGTTTTCGTACGCTTATGCAAAAAGTCACGTGAGCTATCGATCTAACATTTTTACTACAGTTTCACCTAAGAGTAAAATTGGACCTTTTAAGTTTTTTGTTATTCGGATTAAAGATGGCTGACTTATAGCAGAAAAACTATAAGATGAAAGGATGTGCAGATACATAAGTATTGGTTAGGCCAAGCAAACTAGATTAGCAGTTTCAAAAGAATCATACGGGTGGACGGTTATTATTCATTGCCAACTTTTCAGCTCGAATTTACTAAATTTTATGAAATTATCCTAATTAAAGAGCATTTAGCGTTACATGATATTAGCTTAAATAATTATGCTTGATACGGCCGTACTGATTGCATGGGAGTGATGACTAGAAACTTAATCTAAATTCCATGGTTTTACAATAAAGGAAGCTATTATTACGTATCTGATTGTTTGTTAATTTCTGGTAGAAATTCTATCCGAGGAACTGCAGCGATGCAAGTCCTTTCGTGATTAAACCAGTTTATTTTTTCTCGATACAAACTTTTAGTACACAGTAATTCCACAGTTAGTACGTTTCTCATCACTTTAAACTTAACAACTTTTATAATACACGCTATAAATCACAGCAATTCACAATCTCGATAACTTTGCTCTCTACGAGTGCAAAACATACACTAGCTCGTAAATTACCCGAAACTCACCAAACTACTGTTCACTTATTCATACATTCAATCCCACTGGCTTTTTTCGCCAGGCTTATATACTAACTAAGAGGCGTTTCGATCGCACTCGAGCTTCCCCGATAATTCGAGAAACTAAGTCAGGCATGTGCTAACAGCATCACGTGACTTCCGGTGTGGTAACACTATTAACACTGTTTTAGAGAGGGAAACTCCCACCATATATTTTAAAGAGTCTGGTTGGTTCTGTAAAGTAAAGGTCTGTTCCAAACAATAGGGTTGCGATCCTAAAGAAAATGTGGGTTACTATCGAGTGTCACTTTCTGACTTGCTGTAGTTTGTTAGTGTGTATTGACAAAAAGTCATGATATCTAATAAAAAAAGACACCGTAGGTGTGAAAATAAGGTGAGCCACAAAAAGGATTGATTGTATACCTTAAAGGAATTAAATCAAAATTGGCAGCCAAACTGGTAGCTTAACTTATATCATTGATAAGAATTTTATAGCAAATATACATTCATTAGTTAGCTTGGCCTCATATTTTGTTTTACCCACCATCATGCCCCAAGTTGAACAAAAAACGGGTTCTTCGAGTATTAGTGGAATGCTCCTGAAGAGGCTGTAAAATCGAAACCTTGAGTGTCCAATTAATTAAAGAAAGACAACAAATTTGGTATT
>NW_013670647.1:9272-13124 GCF_000517525.1 Limulus polyphemus | reverse complement strand
TTCTAATATTTATGATCTAGTTGAATTTGTAACAATTTTGAATTTTTACGAATACTAACCATATTGTAAAAGTCTATTTTTACGGTCCCACAGTGGCACAACGGTATGTCTGTGCACTTACAACGCTAGAAACCTGGTTTCGATACCCGTGGTGGTCAGAGCACAGATAGCCCATTGTGTAGCTTTGTGCTTAATTACAAACAAACTATTTTTACGTGTAAAATATTCGAGATAAGGATGTGTCTTCGGTAACCCTCGTGTAACTGAAAATTTTGTACCCGATCCCATGAACGGATGTTTTTCATTGACTTGTTCAGAAACCTCTATCTATATCTAGTTAAGTTCATGAAAGATAAGGCCTCTGTAGAATCCAGAAATTTCGTGCAATATGTACTGTGGTAGGCCCGGCATGGCCAGGTGGTTAGGGCGTTCGACTCGCAATCTTGTTTATACTTGTATACGTTTTTTGTTTTTAATTATGCACAAAGCTACACAAGGGCTATCTGTGCTCTGCCCACCACGGGTATCGAAACCCGGTTTCTAGCGTTGTAAGTCCGCAGACATACCACTGTGCCACTGGGGGGCATACTTGTATACATTGAATAGAATCATGTGTATTTATCCAATGCTTAATTGTAATGTTTGAATATGTTTAATTTGTTTATATATATTTTAAATAAATAATTCATTTTCTATGCTACTTTAGTTATACATTCAAATAGAATATATAAGCTTTATATTGATCATATTCACAAAATTTAAATAATGCATTGTTTATACATGTTCGTAAATTCTTCATAGCCACTCCTCTAGCAAAATCCTAGATATATCACCGAGATCCTCTATCTAATTGGTTTGATTTCGATTTTTTATCAGTTCAAAACCGAAACTACCCGATAATTGGTTCTGATCAAAAGCTGTTAATCAGCAGCCTATTAGCATGTATTTTTTCACTTCTTCCTTCCGATCAAAGTTTTACCAGTTGTTTTTTTATAGAACTAGCCTCCTTTAGTTAGTGTCCATTATATAAACTTTCTGTAGCTTTTCTCTCTGCTACGATCGCGTCTGTTTAATGTAGATAAGACAAATCGTTGGTTTCTACTTCACATATCATAGCTTGGAATACATCTCAGTATTTACTTTAACGTTTTCATTTCCTTATTTGGACACTCATCTCTATGTAACTTCCATTATACATTCACTAGTGTGCATGTATTTTCTCTAGTCATGCTGAGAGTTAACCAACCAGCAAACCACACATCATGGCACTGCCATGCAACTATGCCAACTGGTTTTCAGTGAATGGGCGGGACTATCCTGATTTGCCCATGGTGTACATGTTGCAGTCTAAAAGTAGCTAGGCTATTGGTTCTGAAGCATTTGAGGCATTTTGTGAGAATTCCAAAGGATTTGGTGAATTTAAAATATAAATTTTCGTGAATATTCATGTATGACATACATACATGTCCAACTGAGTAGGATTATTCATCTGAGGTATAGCTACAGCAGCTGTTGCTGCCGGCTTTTTCCTCTGCTCAGAGTTGCTATTCATACCAGGTCATAACAGAAACTGCCTCATTTAAGGTGAGGTTATCTCTCACACCCAGGTGGTGTTTTATGATTTTGCCAGAAAGACCTACGATTAACTTATCCATGAGGATAAGTGGCCATACTCTTGGTAGCACTCTCATGATGTCAGAAAAACAGGTAGGTTCAAGAAGTCTTGATACAAGATGATATAAGCCATATAACCCGATCACTTTCGAAAGGTAGACCTTCTTCATCAGGGGCAAACTGGGAATGCTTCAACCAATGAAATGCTAACGAAAGACGAACGTTGAACACAATTATGAAGAACAACTAACATTGTCTGCATATCAGGGATAATGGAGAGGATTCTCACGTAAAGTGATTTTAACTAGACGGATATCTAAGTTTAAACAATTGTGTTCAGGGATGTGAAATGTAATCTGATACCACTTAGTTGGAAAGATGTTTATTCAAGACAGACTATACAGGATGAGAAAATGTATACCCAGGTAAACTTTTACGTTATTTGACGTCACTTGGTCACTGGGCACCAATCACTAAAGGAAGACGAGTCCACTCTAATTGCTGGACCAATAATCTCGAAGTCTACCCCCAATGAGTTTGAATGGATTATGCTGCCAAACCATATAAAATTGATGTATCTGGACCAAAAGTGTGGTTGTCCCAAGACAGCAGAGTTGTTCCCGGCCTCGAAGCTGCTCAACATCTTCATCTTATACTGTTGTACAAGTTAAACTAGGTGAAAAATGTATTATATAAAATATGATAAAACATTTTCTAAAAATATATAAACATACAAAAAAGATGAAAATACAACCCTTTAAGAAGGACAGTTAAAACATAAGTTTAAAATTACAAAAACCCTTTTAATATGATTAATCACAACCATTCATTGAAGTTCTAAAAATAAAAAATAAAAAATTTCATTCAATAAAGAAATGACTATGTAATAAAAATAAAACCTTTTATGAAGAAAAATATAGAGAAATATGCTAGATAGCATAACCCTCATTAACACACAATTAGAAACTTTAAGCTCATTCTCTTCAACACACATATGCATATGTGTGAAAGATGTTAAGGAAATAATAAAATGAAATTTATATAATAAGGATAAAAATATACATGCTTTAAGCTAAAGAAAATGCTAAGCGGAATCTTCTGCACACACTTAGAGTCATGAAGGTGCATCCTCTGATGGGAAATTTAACCAGGCCCCATTTGTTCTCAGTCTTGACCTCCTCCTTGAGTGGTTTCAGTAATGGCAACATCGAGAGTTGTTGGGCTACTTGCAGATTATGCTTCTCTAGCATAGATAATGTATCCAGTGTCATAGTCTCTGAGATGATCAACATTAGCAGATAGCCTTCCATTGTTGGAAGGGGCTACTCAGCTCCAGGTGCCCTCAGGGCTGACTGACAGGGTGAGCTTTTCCATGTCTGATGCATTTACAAGTGATGTATCTTCATTCATGGGATTGCCCATAGCAAACTTCAGCTCATTTCCGAGAGTCTTAGGTTCAACAGCATTATCAGCACCTTCACTAACCAAAAATTCCTTGTTGTCCTGAAGAAATTCACTGGCTTCATAGTTAGATGAGTCCGATAAGAAAAAGCTTTGTTGAGTTCATCACAACATACAGTATAATAATTGGCAGTAGAAAAAAGAGTGACTGACTGGAGCATAACTCGATCTTATATGCTAAAAGTTAACATTCAAATACAAGGCTGGATGAATTTTGATTGGTCAAAAGTTCAACCACGTGCATAAGTTAATAGGGGGGATCATAACACATGGTTATAAATACGAACTATGATTTCACGTATTGATCAAATAAAATTTCTATGGGCTTCACGTGTACTTACGCACTTTATCACTTGTAGAACATTTATCTCAATAATCTGAAAACGCCCGGATTTACATGCTTCTAATGAACTTCCAATTGATCAAATATTTTTGGCAGTGCTGCCCTCTCTTTTCCCTGCCACACAACTGGAACCTTCTCACCTAGCCTCGTTCTTCCTCCTACTATCTGGTTGTTACTTGTACAGTGCCCTATTTTAGTATGAAGGAATGGGGATCGAGACTGAATAAAATTCCTAAACACTCGAGTTGACTTGAGTTAGGTGACACTAACCACTATCTTTAACTGTTAGCCTTCAATAATTTTTCAATTGTCTTTCCTTCGGGACTTCTTTTCATTTACAAGTTGTATACGAATAATGGCTGGAGACGGCTTAAATGGGTAATGAAGAAAAACTTTAATATAAGCTTAACATGACAGCATATGTACAACGTTTC
>NW_013670647.1:0-8272 GCF_000517525.1 Limulus polyphemus | reverse complement strand
AGCCATTATTAGTCTCAAAGTGGGTTCCTCGTCATCGAAGTTGTATACGAGTTTCTGGTGCAATTTGCAAAGTTTTCAGCACATGGGTGTTACTTTTATTAAACTTACAACTACCATTTTGATGTTAATACTGCAACTTGTAATGAAACAACGATCGGAACTTTCCTGACGAGAGGTCTCGGGTTCGAATCCGAGACAAGGAAATAATAAAAAAGTGACATTGCCACATTGGAAAGTATGAATTTTCGCTCTAAGTTCTAAGTGGTAATGAATTCAATAATGATAGAAAGCTGAATACGAAAATAATTAATTTCATTACTGGGTTATTATAGTATTATAAAAACTTAAAGTGTTGCGTTGAAATTTATACATTATTTTAACCATATGATATTTGTAGTTTTAAACGACCGCAACCAATTCTTTTTCGTATTCGGTGTCGTTGTTTCTGATATTGCTGCCGTTTAGTGATAAATTTAATTTGCTTTCGATAGATGTCGCGTAATATGCAGTAGGCCTAGCGAAAAATATAGTTGAATGCGTAGGACCTGTCACCAAGGTAAAGCGATTGTTATTTTACGTTTTGTAAAACTGTAATATTACAATTAATGTAGAGCAAAAGCGTTTTGATAATAAAGGTAAGAAATTAGGTAGTAAAATAAAAGTTAATTAGAATAATTTTGGGTGCAGCACCGTATACTAGTTTGGTAGTACTAGTACGAATAGTAATACTATACTGTATTACTAATATTTTTTTAGCAGTAAGTAATAATAAAATAATAGTTAATTATTAGTAATAATAGTATTAGTATTATAGTAGTAGTAATTAAAATTACTACTAACCTACAGCTACTAAGTGTTGTTAGTTATTATTATTATTATTAATAATAATGTTAATAAATAATCAGTAAAATTTCAATCCACTAATTATTATTATTACCAATACTTTTGATTAAGTACAAAATACAATATTTAAGGTCTTATGTCATACACTTCAGGTAGTACACTGTAAGATTACACATACAAATAATCAATGTAAATTGTAAGTCTGATAGAAGCTAGCATTTGAACTTTTGAAGTTAAGTACAGTCTCTGTAAAGCTACATTGTCACACATTTAGGCTCAGTGATACTGATAGAGTCTTTGGCATTTACATCTGTTATCTATATTGCTAGTGCATGAGACACTAAAATGTTGACATTTGAAGTATGTACTTCATGTGTAGTGGCGAATGAAATACAACAGTTTCCTTTCTTTATACAAATTGTAACATAAGCTAAGGCTGTATGCATAGCAATTGTGTATATACTCAAAATAAAAACAACTACACAACTGTCATTCAGGCAATCTATGATTTTTGACTACATAAATGACCATTTTGAATTTTTTGTGTGTATTAATAGTTTAAAGTTATATAGTTGGACTATATGATAACATACGCAATGGCTACATTAGTGGATGTTATTATGAAAACATAGTATGAGAGGGTAGATATAAATGCTCATTGTGTATGTTGTCTATTAACAGTATGTGGACGACCAGTATATATTTGACCATTCTGAAAGCAGTTTACTGTTTTAACTATATGCACAACCATTCTGAAATATTATGTGTTTTCAGGTCAACTAGGTGTATTACATACTAACTAAACTTAATCTGTATGCAACTAGGGTCAGTCCATGTCAAGTCAATCACCTTTGAAAGCAAAGGTTCAATGATTTTGATGCTGTTTGGCATTGACATAGGATTTGTCAAATTTCACATCTGTAGATCAAATGGTTTTTACATGAGGTCACATGAGGCAGCTGTGTATTATGATGCAAATGAGCATGTGACAACTCTCCACCAACAGGAGTGTAACACAGCTGACTCCCTCTATGCATCTTATTCCAAATTCACTTCTCAGTTGACACTCGTGGTGTTATGATTTGTTTTGCTCATGCTATACTCTACAGAAATTTTAATCAGTTCCCTGTTGTTTTTTTTTATGGGAACTTAAGTTTTTCTCTACATTTGCCACACTTGTATTCTGAAATTTTAGTTAGTATATGTTAGCATTACATGTCTTTTATTGTAATACATGATTCTTTGGGCCTCCCTCTTTGGATTTTTTTACTTCCACTCTTAGTTGCAATGAATTCTGAGTTTCATGTTACAGCTACTACCACTGCTATTCCTATGTCAGTTAACCTTACTTTGACTACAGTGGCTTCAGGTCTACAATTGTCAGTGGAAGATATTACAGCCTTGGTTCACTGGGAGTTGGCTGCCTTTATGTGGGTTCTGGATTCGTCTGAAGATTATCTTATCATGGTTTGTTCAAAGATACCTGGACAAGAGGATGAAGATTTTGACAGCATGTTTCTCCCCCTTTCTATGCCACACAGTCACATTTAAATCCAGTGAAAGTTCTCAGACCTCCTTTCCTGGAGTTAATAAACCAGGTCTGTTACATTTTGACTTTGTCCCTCATTTCCAATAACCCATCATCAATCTCCCTTCCTTGAACCACTTCCTAGACCTTCCTTGATTCACCATGGAGTCCAGCCTGTCTCTTTGATGGGCTTTCATTCCTAGTCTTTGAATGATGAAGTTTGATGTCTTGGATGCTTACTTCTACATTCTCATCTCCCCGGCATCTTCTTTGTTTTGTCCACCATGATTGTGTCTAGCAGTTCTGAGCTCTTGTGTTTGGGCAAGCTTCAGCTCCTTACATTTATTATTGGGTTGTCAAAGCCTTTACCTGTCTTCTCCATTGCAGGGGTTTTTGTTTCCACTATTATATGGACAACAGGCTGCTTATAGCTCCTTTGCTTGCCACCACTTCCCTTCTCACTCGGTTTCTTTATTTGAAAGGCTACAGTTAATAAACAAGTGCCTGGCCAGGATTTCACACAGTATTAATAAATAATATATCATAAATATTAATAATATAAATATTATTTCAAATAATGGAATAAGGAAAAAGAACTAGAAAGAAAGAAACCTAATTCCAAAAGAAAAAAATACATCAAACACAATATTCCAAAAATTCCTTTCAATATTAATAATAATATTGAGTGATAAACAGTAATAATTCCCTAATTATCTTGTTACTTTCTCTCTTAGAGAAGCTTCTGACAGGATATTTATTCACAGAGTAGGTTACGAGAGGGCGATCTCACGGGATTATAAATTTACATACTCTTCTGCTACATTAATAGTATCTGTACGTCACTGCTAGGGAAGTTGGTGTCAGTTTCATCATACATACATATTTACTCAAAATACAGATGAGTAGCTAGAAGGTGATTTAGCATTTTAACACAACTAAAAATTCATAGTTAAACTAATTGATAGAAGGAAATAAATAATAAATGAATGATAAACACAACCATAATCATAAAAAAAGTAGCATTTATTATCTCACAAGCTTATTTGCATAGCTTATTCTTCCCTGTCTCCTGATGATTTCCATCTATTCCAAGTCTTCTCCCACAAATCTGTTTCCTTACATGTCCCTTGCTGCCCAATTCCATCATACATTAGAGGATATAGCTTGTGCCAGCATATGGACCACTCCAGATACATTTATTTCACATATTCTTTATCGTCTGGCCATTTTCTGCTTTACAGGTTACTATCTACCTCCTGTCATCATCTTGAGCTCACTGTTTCTCTACAAGTGAGTAGGTGCTCTTTTTCTACTTGCCTTCTTTATAAGAGCCTTTCTTGCATATATAGATACTGCTCAGTGGCAAGTGTTGCCCTACCAGGTATACATTTTCTTAAACTCACACTGTATGACCATTCAGATCAGTAATACCCATGATTGAGTTGGGGTGTTCTGCAAGACTGCTTGTAGATTTTTCTTCATGGTGTTTTCCATCATAAATACATATACCCTGGACCTTACACTCATGGACTAACATGAGTAAAGCAGAAGAGTTTTGCTGCCCATCCCTGCTGCTCCTTCATTTGACTGAATCAGGAACAGTCTGCTTTTCAAAATAGGGCTTTCCATTCAACTGTTTCTCTATCTTTGGTGCTGCATTCCTTCAAACTCTCTGACTTGCTGTTCCCCCCTTCTTCCAGTGGAGTATGGGAGTCCTTGCCACTACCAGTGTGTTCAATTCCACTCACTTGAGAGTAGGGTGGTGGTGTTCTGCTGATATAGATGGTTTATAGACACTCCTATTACCATGGACCTAATTTGCTGCCTGGTTATGGACTACATGATTTCTGCCAAAATGCAGTTCACTCCTTTGGCTAGGCATCCCCCCCTCCTGTTGCCCAAATGCCAGTTCCAAGGAGGTACTGGCATTGGTTTGAGCTGTAACAGCCACATAAGTCCACACCCTCCTCCTATTGCAGACTGGATGATTCATTCCCAATGCCACCTGGTTCTGGACTGAAGTTGAACTGCCACATTGTTGTCTTCCTTCCTACTGTTATCTGGATGTTGGCCTGGGAGTACTGATGGTGGTTATGTTGGACATATTAACATGATAGTGCAGGCCCTTGGAATGGAAGATCTACTTCCTTTCAAGTTCCTGTGTCTGAGGTGAATGGTAGAGGACCCTCTTCCTACCATGGGCCAGACATTCCTATCATAGTACTTCTGGTGTTAGTTG
The DNA here is from genome assembly GCF_000517525.1 of Limulus polyphemus. Lineage (NCBI taxonomy): Eukaryota > Metazoa > Arthropoda > Merostomata > Xiphosura > Limulidae > Limulus > Limulus polyphemus. The sequence continues at coordinate 3,662 of NW_013670647.1, read as the reverse complement.
AAGTTAAACTCTCTCTTATGGTCCACTGCACCCTAGCCATTCTACACCAGGGGTCCCTCCTATGATTCAGTCCTTATTGCATTTTCACAGGCAACTTTCTGAGGGGGCCTCATCTAGGTATGGGTACACCAGTCCCTCCACCAGGTCAATGTGAGATTCTAGCTATTCTGTGAGAGGAGATATCTTATCAGAAGTTAAAATTTTTGTACCCTGAAAATTTATTTCTGATAGATTCTTATCTCCTCTCACACTCCCCATCATCCATCCCTACCTCTGATGTCTTTTCCTTTTCTGTTGCTCAGTCTTGAAGGGAATTTGGAATAAGCTGCATAGAGAGAGTCTGCTGTGTTAGGAGTTGTGTCCCACTCCTGTTGATGGAGGGTTATTGTATGCTCATTTGAAGGCTATTATGCAGCTGCATCAAGTGAAAATGTGAGGATAGGAGGGAGTACCAAGGCTAGTGGCGAGCAAGAATTTGAGCATACAGAGAGCAGTACAAGTCAGGAACAGCTATACTGTGAGAGAAGGTAAGATTCTATCAGAAGTCCATATTCAATGTAGGAAAATATTAACTTTTAATTCAATCTTTTTTACCAATATGCCAAGAGATTTTTCAGAAATAATGGATTACAACTGTGGCATGCATCAGGGAATTTTAAATGATGATGAAACTTAGCCTTTCGATTTTTTGAGTGTCTGTACAATGGTGATAAGAAGCAAAAGGATGCAATGTGTCCTGATCATTTGTCCAGTGAAACCTTTTTCCGCAGCTTGCACAATAAATGTATAATTTTCAGAGAAACTTCCTATGACAATTACTTGTCCTTCTTCCAAGTTGTCTTTCTTCTCTTTCAGGAACCTCATCTGCTGTAGATAGAATCATGTTTCCTGAGAATAACAAGGCTACCAATGACAACATCCACAAAATCCTTGCTTAATTTTCTGATTGTCCCAGTAGTTTTCCTGTTTACAGACATCTCGTCCATTTTGAGAGGCCATTAAAGTTGACAGTTGAACCTTTTGCTTTTTCTTAATTGAGCCATGAAACTTCCTTCAGCTGTTGCATCTAGTTCTGCCTCCTCCTCAGAATTTTTTTTTGCATTTTCAGGGGTCTCTAACTTTAGCCATTTCCTAAAGTTCACTCAGTGCATTTGAGCTTCTCCTACTTTTACCTTTTGGGAACAACTTTGTAGCCATATGAGACTCACTAAGACCCCATAGAGACTGTTTACTTGAGAGATACCTTCTTAAAATATTATGTTTTGTCTTCACAACTACTACCCCTTCACAACACTGAACTGTCATCACTACTGCTGAGACCATTTTCATACTGGAAGGGAGAATAGTTTGGGTTATATCCTTTCTGCACTTGGTGTATAGTCTATGGTCTGGAATCAGATTGACAGTTCTTCATGAGAACTTTTTCACCATGTTAAAAATGGTTGTGCACAAATTATTCATATTTGCTTTGGTAGGGTATAAATTCTTTGGCTCATAACACTATTTTTTGAGACTAGCATAACTGGTGAGCAACATGTTTTGGTGACCAACACACACCAATCTTTGCTCTAGCAAACCCAACACTTGTAGCTCAATCAGCTGCTTTTTGTGTGGTCCGTACAGCTGTCCATTGCTTCTTGACTTACAAGTATCCTCAGTGAAACTTACTATTGATCAAACTGTTTAGAAAGAAAAGAAGAAAATCAGCAGTTCATAGCTAAATCACATTGAGTATATGCTCCATTACATGTGAATGTCAGTAAATTTTGTACTTGTTTCCCATTCCTATAGTCATCACATGATTATGCAGCATCAGCATATTAAAGTTTTAGCATTAGTGATGTCCAAGATGTTTTTACAGACAGAATGAACTCTCTACCCTCTTCCTCTCTAAGTTGTTTTTCCTTATCCATTATTCTTAAATTGATCACCCATTAAACTACAATGGTACATTGTTATGAGTGAATACCTCCTGATACAATAAAGATAAATCCCTTCTGATTTTTGCTGTAAAGTTAGAGGATAGTGTGAACTTCAGTATCCAACCTTGATTTTGGTCATCCATACTGGGGCTGACAGTCCAACTAAGGACAATTCATTGGTCTCCTCTGGGAGCTATTTTTAATCAAATATTTGATGACCTCTAATGTAAAAACTGCTTGATGTAGAGACATGAAACATGGCTAAATCTTATATCTCTATGGCAGCAACATTCTTGCAAATTACCATCTTAATTGGAAGAGGCCAGATCGAAAAATTTTCTGAAGTGATTGTTCTGACTTGGACTGACCCATTAAAGTAACCAAACTTAACTAACATAATCCGATCAATCCTCATCTTAACTAGATGACATAGAAAACATGTAGAAAATTTAGTATGCCTGTGTCTACCAATGATGGTTCTATGCACAATAGACATTATGGCAGATTAATATTTCTGTACTGTTATGATTTCAAAAAGATGAATTTCAACACAACTTTTCATGTCACAAAAAACACATAAGAAAAAAAGATGGCTTAAGATAAGAAAAGTAGCGTGTTTTGTTGCTGGTTAGAATCAAGTGCCCGATCTTGGTGTCATGAAACTGGTGCCAATCATGCTACAAAGCCCTGCTCTGTGGTGTGAAATACAAATATTTATGAACATGAGTGCAGTCACATTGTAGTCATTTATTTAAACCCATAGATATTCAATATCTCTTGAATAGTACTTTAACTTGGTAGGTGTTTTGGTATGAATCCTGAGGCACAAACTCAAGAAGAGCTCAAGGCTTGTGGGAAATCAGGGATGTCCAGAAATTGATTTCTCTGCACCATGCTTACGGTGTGAGATTTAATTAAAGAAGCTATGTGATTAATAAAAAATTATAATAATAATAATGAACTTAAGAATTAAAACAAAAATAGGAATAAGAATTTAAGACGTAAGGGGGGGGGAGTTTCAGCAAGCAAAAATCTGAAAACCATAGAAGGTTTATAAATAAGTAGGTGTATGACCATTGTACATATATATAGTCATGACTTGTAACATAACCCAAAACTTGCTTGCAGACGTAGTTAATTGAATATTTCAACTTATAAAATTAGGTTTCAAGTGTTTTCTTTGAAGATTTTAGGGAAATGCAATTTCCTGTAAGTAAATGTTTTTTCACATTGAAGAAACATTGGCACTATACTAGTGCCAATGAGTAGCGGGACAAGCTATTCTAAGTTACACCCTTTAGAAGAAATATTTTTAAAATAAATCAAAAAAATGTTTCATAAGATGATGTATTCAGTTATAGAGGCTTATTTTTTATAATGTTGCATTGGGGCAAACAAAAAAGAAAAATGGTAGATTGTTTTTTACTATAGAATGCTCATTGTGTTTCTACAGAGAGACATACTGTTTTTCTATTGTTTCTTCTTCTTTCAAACACTTTTTAATCAATTGCCATGCCTTTCTTTCTTAGCAGATTTATTGAAATTTGATTGGATTATACCTTGGTCCAATACATCCAGAATCTTTTTAATGATATTGTTACGTCTTTGTTTGTTAATTGATTTTTCCGTAACTTCGTTCCGACGAAACTTTAGCGACACAAGTCCTTACTTAATAAAACTGGTTTATTCTTTCCGAATACAACTTTACAATACACTTATTTTCAACAGTCGCTCTATAAC
>NW_013670646.1:72881-76455 GCF_000517525.1 Limulus polyphemus | reverse complement strand
TCTGACGAAACTTAAGCGACACAAGTTCTTTCTTAATAAAACTGGTTTATTGTTTCCGAATATAACTTTACCGATACACTTAACTTCAACAATCGCGCTAAAACAAACACTAATCAATGAACGTCAACAATACTTCTGACTGCAGTTCAATTACTCACTATCTACACACACATTACATTACATTACCGCGTCACATTTTCCCCTCTTATATATACCAGCCTACCCTACTAGTAAATACTAGACCATTTGCCAAGATACGGGATAGTTCTAGAAACAAAGAGCGTGAGAATTGTCACGTGATCTCGATGACGCAACACTATTATAATCTTCAATTATTTTCATCACATCATAAGAATATGTTATTAGCTACTATAATTAGACATGATTGGTTCATGGAAAACTCGAACCTTGCTATAATTAGCATCATGTCCTGAGAATCTGTCCTTATGTACTATAATTAGATGTGATTAACTCCTGCAAGCAAATAATTATTGTCAATAACTGGCATCTTGTCATGAGAATGTGTAATTACATATATAATTAGATATGACTGATTCATGCATGCCTATAATTATTGTTAATAATTGGTGTTTTAAACTATAATTATTTCCAGTTATTGACAATAATCGGAATTGCTTTCTGTAATTATCTGTCATTACATACTATGCTTTATTATTTATAGACTAGTTAATTGATTGGATGAGTAATGTGTAAATGATATGCAAATTGAATTAATCTATATGTGTATTTAATTAATTAGGTTAATTAACTGTTCCAGTTTTTGTGCCTTAGGAGATAGTGTATATTTACTTCTGGCTCCAGAGTGCCCTCCTAGCTACTCATTTGCTACTTTCAGATGTGGTGTTCAGTGGCATATAATCATCCATGACATTACATATTACTCTATCACACATTTGTAGTACTGCATTCAGTCTTAGGTTCCTTATCTTAAGTAGAACATGGAGTTGTTCAAAAGGGTTCAGAGGAGGGCTGCTAGTATGATATCTCAGAGGAAAATATTGTCAGGCAAGGGTAGGTTAAGATCTCTGCAACTGTTTTTTCTTGAAAAAGAAGAGTTAGATGGAAAAATGATTGAGATGTTTAAGACAGTTAAGGGAATTGATACTATTGATGTATCATCATCTTTTTCACATTTAAATGATCAGAATGGTAAGTCTTGGGGACACAAATATATGTTTTGGCAGAGTAGGAGTCATCTTCAGTTTAAGCAGTTGTACTTTGGAATAGGTTACCTGCAGATGTAGTAAATGTTAGGACGTTTATGGGAAGGTTCAATAAATATTTGAATGATCAGTGCTGGATTTGAATGTTTTTTTCTTTCAATTAAATAGATGGGGTAGCCTCAATGAGCCAAACTCTAGACATTAATAAATAAACAATAAAATAGTACGTTAAAAAAGTAGTAAGACAGTATTCAAGTTATCATGGTCTGTCTTCATTCTTATGTCTGATTTTTTCATCTCTAGTTATTAAACTCTTTATTAAGTCATTTTGCTCCAACTAAATATAGTAAATGAACAACTTACTGTAAATTAAAATCCAATTGCTTAATTAAACATTTCTATTACAGAAACGAAGTGAAATAGCAACACTTATCATTTTAGTCATAGCATCCGATGTCTCAACTTTATGATTTTCTATGAAGTAATCACTTTGAAGTATGAAATAATAGATCACTGAGACAAATGGTAATTAGAAATTTTTTTGACATAAGGAACTCTCACACACATTTAAAATTAATAAAACTTTGTTGTTTCATAGTGGAACATGCAACATGCATGAAATAGACTATGTGTACATACAAAATGCCTGCTATGAATATTATAATAACAACCGTTTTGCACACAGACTGATACTGTGTAAAGGTCAGTTCGAACTCAAATGGCTGTAGATGATTAACACATATCTCAGTGGATATCCATGGGGTGATTTCAAGAAATTAGTGACATCACTGATCAGGGTTATTCCAGAATGACACCAAAGTATAAAGTCTAGATTACACTAAGTCCATGTGCATGAAATTCCAAAAATGCCTAGCAATTTATAGTTTCATTATTGATAGTACAAATTTTACACTTATACACATTAATATTTGTTTATGTTCAAATCTACAAAATTTTTATAATTTGAATATCAATTTGCACATGTTATGCTCTCGTTTGCAGGCTCAACAAAATCTATATAATTATTTTTCATCGAGATGAATAGTCGTCTATATCATCCATTTGCATGTTTAGTGTCAGCTTCAACAGGAAGGAGAAAACTCAGTTTGTAAGTACAGTTTTGAACTATTATCATGTTGTTAGCTATTCATTTCCGAAAATATTATGTAGTTTTATGGTGAATTCCAACTCCTGTACACCATATTCTTGCAAAACATTCCAAACATTAAGTTACCTGATAATTTTCATGATTATTCACAGTCTGATAAACCAAATATTTTTATCATTAATGATCTTATGGGTGAAAGTAGATTAAACAAATATGTACTTCAATTTTTTACATGTCAGAGTTACTATTTGAATTTATCAGTTTTTTATATTGTACAGAATCTATTTCATTGAGGTAGAAGAATTTGTAATATTAGTTTAAATTTCACTATATTATTGTGTTGAAGAATGTCAAAGACAAAACTCAAACAAATGTAATAACGAGACAAATGTTTCTGACTAGTGTAAAAAGTTTCGAAGAAGTTAATCAAGATGCATCATAGAAATACACTGATTTGAAACCACAAACTCCAGGATAAATATCAATAAGAACAGTTACATGTTGATTTAAAATCACAAACTCCAGAACAAATCTGCCTCAAAACAAGACTGTTTCCCAATTATAACAATACAATGTATATACCCAAGGAAGATAAAAGCTGGTACTTCACTGAATATATAAGTATTAATGAATATAACTGTGGCCATTATAGAACTAAAAGATTTTATCTGAAGCACACACCTTACATTATTAAAGAATTTGCATTCAAATATTTAGCCACTGGAAATATAGGTGTATTTTTTATTTAAGCCAATGTTTTCATAAGGTTATCTTTCAGATACAGATTGCTGCCAGTGTGAATGGGTAACCCACTATATATTCATCATATCCTTTGTGAAAGTGGAAACATAGACTATTCTATTGTTGCGTATCTGCTTGTTTGTTAATTTCCCGTAGAAATTCTTTCCAAGAAACTTCAGCGATACAAGTCCTTTCTCCATTAAAACTAGTTTATTCTTTCTCGATACAAAATTTCCACAGTAAATATGTTTCTCATCTCTTTACTTAACAACTTTTATAATACATGCCATAAATCACAGCGATTCACAAGCTCAATAACTTCACTCTATGCGACGACTGCAAAACACACAATTTATGGCTCCCTTCACTACTGTTCAGTTGACTCAATTATCTGTCTCCAGCTGGCTTTCTTTGCCAGGCTTATATACTAAAAAAAGGGGCATCTAGATCACACTTGAGCTGCCCGGCAAATTCATGATCATTCGAGAAACTCTAGCGTGCATGCTCCCAGAATCACGTGACTTCCGCTGTCGTAACACTG
>NW_013670646.1:68968-72511 GCF_000517525.1 Limulus polyphemus | reverse complement strand
GCTATAAATCACAGTGATTCACACACTTTACTTACGGTGCCTACTGTTCGCTTGTCTCAATTATCTCTCTTCAATTCCACTGGTTTTTCTCGCCAGGCTTATATACTAAAAAGAGGGCGTATCGAATGCACTCGGGCCTTCATGATCATTCGAGAAATTTTATCGCGCATGCTCCCAGCGTCACGCGACTTCCGCTGTCGTAACACTGCCCCTTAGTATTGTTCGGGACGAACAATAGTCACTTACATTAAACCAATATATAATTAACAATAACTTAATTAAATGTACAGAATTTACAAACACAAAATTAAAATACAAAGAAAGTCTCTTAATTTTACAGGACGTTTCTTCTTTCGTACTGGTCTCCATCTCATTGGCTTTTGCTTCATGTGGGGTTCATCTGCTCCATCAGAAAATGTCCCATTATCGGTAGCAGTCAGTGATAGTAACTTCATTAACGGCTTCACTGTATTCCTTATCAAAACCAGGTAGAGTTTCTTCTTCAACAGTGGCTTTTTCAGGTGACGCGTCTTCAGCAGCGTCATTTGTTCCGTTGTTCACTTTGTTCCAACTGAAATGACCTGGACCGTGATAATGCCAAAGCCTGTTGGCATGCACCACCTTTGGCTTACCTCACCAACCAGATTTTATTCGGAAAGTCACGTCTGAGATACGATCCACTATGTCATATGGGCCTTCCCATGGAGAAGACAACTTAGGAGACTTCCCTTTGGTCTTTCTTGGCTATACCTACTGTTGTTAGCACAGTTCTGTAATGTTATGAGGATTACAGTCAAGAACTTACTCAGCAGTTATAAATAAAAGAAGGCTTACCTAATCCTTAGTGACTCCTACCAGGCCATATGGATCATCTCTAGCAGAAGGTGCCTAAAATTATTCACTGATAAACTAGCTTAATGTAGGATTTAGATAAATAAAGATGTACTTTTTTTGAGAGTTAAAACGTGATATACTGATAGGCTGAGCTCATGGATTGTACAGTGTATCAACAGCTTAAAGAGATTGAAATACACGTGAAAAAAAAACTAAAATATAGGAGTAAATGAACAATTTCATATGAAAGGTACAAATATATTTTATTTAAAATGTTAGTCTTTTTCATGTATGTGACAATACAAAAAAGTATCCATACCAAATTTTATACAACAAACACGTTAGTCCACATGTCAGTCCTAACTTATACCAGGCTTATTTCATTACTAGTAAAAAAGAAAGAAAAATTCTGTACAACAACAAACACTGTTTATAAAACTAAATGATAATGTCTGTATTACTGAAGCTTTAAAGGCATAAAAAACAACAAAATTAGGGTGGTTATAATTATTATATACTATATAGGCAATTGATATGACATACATATTAACATTACTATCAAAAGTAATCTTTATGTAGGTTAAAACAACTCAATGCAGCACTGTGACTACAACCTCTAGAACCTGCATCACACTTTAATAAATTCCTTTATAAAATGAGAAGTTAAATAGATGGACGCATGTGTAATAATAAAGGACGGAGAAAGATTTAAAATACATAATAAAATATGCCTCAGTATTTATCACAACTTAAAAATATTGTTGCACTGACACTGGTATATTTTAAGAGTTAACGATACCATTCAATTAATCTTGGCACCTAATTTCAGGATGTTTTGTAAATTGATTGGAAAAACATCATCAAATGAGACTCCTTTTAATGAGATCTGAAAGTAAAGCCAATGTAAGTAAACATACTTAAAATGCTTAATTATTTTTAATATAGCTACTGCACTAACAATATAAAATAACAACACTTCAGTATAATTATTGAAGTACTTAAAATATCCAAAGTATAACTTTTCAAACAACTTACTTTACAAGCTTTGATTCCACTCTATAACCAAACTGTAGGTAAGTCAGTGGATAAAAGTTAACATTTTCTGAAATTGAAAATGTATTTCCAATCATACTTACCTCACCTCCTCTCACACTTGTAGCTATTATTCAACTGCTAGGGTTTCATCTTTGCCCATCCAAGCATTGTTCTGATTTTTTCTTGCTTGCTCCAGTCTTTCATACCCCTACTCAACTGTCCTTGGCAATATTTGTCTTGTGATACTCTCCACCTATGTCAAGTACTTCCAATCATACTTACCTCACCTCCTCTCACACTTGTAGCTATTATTCAACTGCTAGGGTTTCATCTTTGCCCATCCAAGCATTGTTCTGATTTTTTCTTGCTTGCTCCAGTCTTTCATACCCCTACTCAACTGTCCTTGGCAATATTTGTCTTGTGATACTCTCCACCTATGTCAATGCACCTTCCATCCCATCACTGTACATAAGCACCTCATTCAGATAGTTTTATCACTTTTTCAAGACTGACTCAATCCCAGTCTCTAACACCAGCTCTTAATGGGGAGGAAGAGTTGGAAAGTGTGAGAGGAAGTAAGTATGATGGGAAATACATTTTCAATTAAGGAAAATGTTAACTTCCAAAACATACATACATCCACTCCCACTTATGGCTAGAATCCCACACTGAGAAGATGGCAGGGCAGGTGAGAAAGCGTCTACACAGATGATGGGTGTATCAAAATAAGAGTGGTACCCAAGTGGGAGAACCGCACTACATCCAGAACAGGTATGTTCTTCACCCTGAATTTAGTTCCTGTATCAAGGGTGGAACTGTACATGAGTAATCATCACTATAGGCCAGCTCCAACTAGACACCCGAGGTTCCACTACTTGGGGTTGGAAATAAGGGGTTTTGGTCACCATATCCAATATTATGGGGTAGGGCAATTGGTTCACAACATAATATATAGATGTACTTTTGATTGGATCTCAACCTGTAGTCATAAAGTGTTGCATTCTGAACCACCGGAATCATGACGAGAAAGTAAGAAACACTGAAGCAGGCAAACCTTTTCCTCCAACTGAATAAGCTCAAAAAGCAACACCCCAGGCTTGGGATGATGAGATTGTGTATGCCATACTCTAACAAAGGAACAGAACTCATCCGGCCTTGAATTACGAACATTCATCTTCTCTCCCTAACCAAGTGGGCAAGGAGCCTCCCACTTGCTCCCAGAATTATGGGGAGGACGTGCAACAATTGTGCTCAACCAAGGACCCAGGATGAGACCACTCCTCGTCCAGAACTATGAGGAGACAGTGGACCTCCTTTCATACACAATATACTGAACAGATATTGATCAAAAAGAAGGGATAGCCATGCATCAAATCTGAACCAGTATTATGATGGACTCCCACGTAGGCTGGCTTTGCTCCTACCAATATCTAGCAAAAAACATCCAGGGACCCAAGTAGGAAGGCCCCCAACTTTGCCCTTCTCTCCAAGAATGGAGAAATTCACTGTAACACTCTGAAGGAAAAGCCCCTGTCCACCACCCCAGTGACTGGAAACTCCCTAGCTCCACTAGTAAAATCTGCGGGGGGGGGGGTAAGGTATCGATGTCGGGGAGGTTCTTAAGGAAACGAAGTGGCAATACGGTTGGAACCAAACGTACCCTACTAAAATTTT
>NW_013670646.1:40999-68061 GCF_000517525.1 Limulus polyphemus | reverse complement strand
AAATCTTTATAATGTCCAGATAGTTATCAAATGTTTCTTAAGAAAAAACTTTATATTTTATCTGTACGGGTTCGGTAGATTTGACCGATTTTGTAACCACTTTAAGCTTATCACTGAACCACAGGGGGGCTGAAAATTCAACAAACTAACAGAAGGAATAGGAAAACGCGAATCTCAAATCTCTCCAAAATGTCGATGAATAACCCTGAAATGCAGCCTCAGAGCCCCCTGGAGGACCGTGACAGATACGAATATATGTCTCCATCTCACCACAAATTATTATTATTATTGCTACGAAATCAACAAGATAACATGATAATGTTCAAAGTATCTCCAAACAATCATAACATTGGGAACTCTTTAGTGATGCTTTGTCGAGAAAAAGTGATAAAATTATCTGAATGAGGTGTTTATATACAGTGTCAGGATGGAAGGCACATTGACATAGGTGAAGAGTATCACGAGACATATATCACAAGGGCGAGTCGGTTATAAAAGACTGAAGCAAGTGAGAAACAATCGGACCAATGCTTAGATGAGGAAAGATGAAACCCTGGAGATCTAGTAATAGCTATAAGTGTGAGTAGAGGTATGTATGTTTTGGAAATCAGCTTTTACTAAAATTCACATGTTACCTAATTAACACATTCTAATATACAACAATGTGGAATTATCTCCATTTTATTCAGTTATAAAGAATTTTATAAGTCTAGTGATTTTACCTTGTGCAGAAATAGTGTTTAGATGACCTGAAATTCTCTTAATAATGTTACATCTATTACAAATAGCCTTGGAATGAAACAAAACACATACTTCAATTTTTAAAAATCACAAGTATTTTTCCTAAAAAATAACAATAAAAATATGTACATATAACCTTAAAAAACATTACACCAGCATGAAACAATAGTCAAGTGAAGTGTGATTTCAAATAATACTCAAAATGCTGAATTGTAATAAAGAACTTGCATCATTTTGTGAAATGAATTGTTTTTTATTTTGAAATGGAAAATTTTCTTTCTCACAATCTGTCAGTGTTGGCCTTTATATGATGAACAAAATTAAAATAATTGATCCAAAATCACTCTACTTCATTTACTTTCTAAAATTCAAAAAAGTTTGAATGTAAAAATGGACATAAACAAATGGGAATAATGAAATATCAGAAATGATAAAGTGACTAAGTTATTGATAATATCTTCATCTAGCCCTAAAGACAAAGTAACAGTTGAAGGCAAAAAATTACATCAACAGAAACAGAATGTTGTTTTTGCTAGTTTTAACTTGAAATATAATTTTATTTAGAACTTTCATTTTTATAATGGTTTTGCTCTTAAACTCTATGTAAAATTATTTCAGCAAATTAATTTTCAGGTTAGAGATTGCACAAAATCACTGGTAAGCAAATGGGATGTGAAAAACAAGTCAAAGTAAATATCCAAAAGTTTTTTAAAGGATATAAACAATATTAGTTTCTGTTGTCTTGAATATCTCTATTCCCTTGTGGTAACTAGTCTTTTATGCAAATATAAATCACTTCTTAGCACAAGTAATCCAGTGTGTCCAAGGCAGTGTTAATGTAATTCCACATAAAAACTGTTATAGTACATAAAGACCACTGTAGCATTGGACTGGCTCTACCAAATAATAACTTCTTTGGCTACCACAATCAGCAATGTAAAATTCAACATCCAATGGAAAAGAACATGAAAAATCAGAAGTTTCTGCTAAGTCTTGAAAGCATCACATAGCTGTTTCTAGCAGCTGTTTACTACTAAAGCTATTGCAGTAGGAACCTAGTGATGATCGAGGGGAGGGTGTATTTTGAAACTTTGGTTCTTTACTATTGACATCTCGAGACATTTCTAATGACCGTTTCATGTCTAACGTAGAATCTGTTCCAGTGCTCCATTCATGTGACCCATTATGGGAAATTTGGGATAAAGAATGTTCTCGGAATCCTTGGTTTTCATATGCCATATCAAATGATTGTTGAGCCATGTTATTTACAGTTTCATTCTCCATTTGCAAATTACTTGTATAATGATCCTCATATGCTGGGAAGTCAAGAGTTGGATTTTTGGTCTCTGTGATGTCACTGTGCGTGTCATCAAATGAACAGCTGTAATGAGGTGTTTTATCAACAGAATCTATACTACCATTGAAATGCTCAAATTTCACAGGCATTGGTTTTTCAATATGTTCCAAGCGACGTCTAAAACCAAGCTCACCAAAATCTGTTGCAGAAAGAGCTCGATTTGATGCTCTGATGGAGTTTCTTCTTTCCAGTTTTTCTCGTTGACGATGGCGGGATTTACAAACCCAAAAGCCGATACACAAGCTTATGAACAAGATGGCTCCAGCACTAACTCCTAAGGCAGCACTTCCCACAGGGTTCTGATACCAGTAATGTATGGATACTGTTATTTCAGGATCTTTCTCACATAAAAATGGCAAAGAGTCATCACAACGATGTTGCTGGACTTTGCCCTTGTATAGTACAGCACATTTATCCAGAGGAATGTCAATTGATTGCACCCAGACCATGTGAGAGTCCCAGTTGAAATATTCTTGCTGTTTGCTCATAAAATACATTATTTCTTTGTGATGTTGTTTTATAAAGGGCATGGAGGCATTGTCCATCTAATAAAGTGAATATATTTTTATTAAAACAGGTTCAGAATAAACACATCGAAGTAGAGAAATCATACTGGTGTTGACAAACTGTTCCTAATACACATTACCAAACAAAATACATTAACTACAAAATCTCAACTTGGTTGTATTAAAGAATTCTATTAAGTCCAGATAAGAACTTTGTTTTTAATACTACTTATACTTCATTAATATATTTTTTAAACATAAGTATTTTAGGTACAGCAGTAGGAATAGACTCATAAAATAGTGCTTCTCTTTTGATGGGCACACGTAAATGCTATTTCATTAGTGTTTTTTACAGCCTCCTACATTAATAAATGACATGATGCCAACTATTTTTGGATGTCACAGGAAAGCCTTAGAAAGTATAACAATAACATAGAATAGTCTCATTTACTAGAAATAATCTTGTGTCACATCATGTTGCAGATTTTCATTTCATGACAACATGGTAACTATAACCTATGGGGAATCTGTTGCTATGCATATGTACAATGCTTTGAATGGTCTTTGAATTGCCCTTGATCAATCCAGTGATATAAAATGTGTGAATAATACAAACATTTTATTGAAATTATTTGAAGAAAATGTGGTGATACTTTATCAATTTAAAATACTAGATTCATTAACTGACACTGTTAAAACATATTTCAAAAACTTAACCATGACCTAGTTATATCACCTTGTTGACCTACTTTGTTTTGCAGGACCATCTATATATGTATTACTTTGTTACATGCTGCATACCTATTCTCTACAATATCCAAACCTCTTAAAAATTGGAGAGAAAAAAAAATTAGCTTCCATAACATCCATTTTTGAAACAGCATAAAAGCTTAAGCTTTGGTTTGGTTAGAAAAAATAAGATTTCAAGTCACATATACTTTGATACTCCATTAGTTTCTGTGCTCCAGTTACTAAATAACATTATAATTGTTATGTTGATTAATTATCAAGTTATCCACTGACAGGCGATTTGTCTGACAATATGGCTTTAGTTAATAGTTGGTGTGATATCACAATATGACTGATAATAATTTTAATCAAATCCTTTTTTGCTGGACCTTTACTTAACAATATTTTATTAATTTAGCTTTATGAACATTACAGTTAATTTTCTTACTTGGCAAAACTTCCTGGCTTCACCATAGGTGAGAATCCCTCCAATATAAAGAAAACACGTATCTCCAATCCTGTGCCATCCCCCGGCACATTTCTCTACAAAAGTAAACAACCTCACTTTAGCTTTATATTCTTCTTATGTAGCTGTAATAACTTACAACATGTAAACTGATAACAGTGAAAAATCAAATCTAAGCTATCTACATCAAAATAACGGATAAGTTTATTTATATGCTTTGTCAGTAAAACCCACTTAATAACTAATTTTATTAGTCAAGTTAATTTTGTTAAACAATATTGATCTGTATAAATCATATTATGGTCATAGCTTATCATTTCAAATTGACTGTTTAGTCTTTCAAAAGGAAATATACCAAATCTAAACTCACTTAAGTGTATATTGCTGACCCAAAAAATGCCTCTACTAATCATGGCTGCAAATATCACTAACTACAAGAATATGTAAGTGATTAAAAAATGCATTCAAGTCATTATAAGTAAAAACATAACGGCATATCAAATTCAACATATCCATTACTAGGTTGATTTTCAGTCCTGATTTATGCAGGTAGGTTGCTTTGATCAAAAGGTAACATTGATTAAAAAGTATCTTTACTCATAGACTGGACTCAACTGGGTCAGTGGATCATCACTAGACTTGTGACAGCATTTGAAGTCTGAAGGCAAATCATAATATTAATTAGCCCTGTTAGACATTTCTAAATAGAGACAAGATATTTATAATACAGATCATAGAAACAGTGTTTCTATTTTGAGCAGAAAAGTAGCTATTTAATAAGTTCTACAATATATAAGAACTAAAGTCACTATTAACTAACCACTAAGAACAGATGAATTGTCTGTATAATATGGCAGAAACAAGACTTCTAGAAGTTCTGGATTATCTTGAAAATCTTTAATTCGTCCAGCAACAGCACTTGTAGTATTAAAACCCCACCAATTTTCTGCTGCTCTGATTGGATTCTCTCTCATTTCCAATGCACTATAAAAGCAAGTGTGTTAAAACTTATATTGTAATGAACCAGAAGTAAGTGTTAAAATTTACACTGTAATGAAACAGAAACAAGTATCAAAACTCAATATAATAAACCAGAAAAAAAAACAGTGTTAAAACTTAAATTGTAATGAACTAGAAACAAAAGTAAGTTCACAACAGCATCATTTTGAACAACACTTTTAAAACAAACATTTTTTACTTCATTAACTCAAGCTCCAGTTTTCCACTTCATTCACTAAAACATCAAATATATTCATCAAGTGCCTTCTTACTCACTATGATTTATTGCTAGATATTTCTGTCAAATGAAACAAAAAGTTTAACTTACAGTGTTCTGTTAGTTGATGATAATTCAAAGTCACTATCAGGATTCTCTAAGTAATTGTATCTGTATAGCTGACCAGCACTGCCTGCCACAATTGTGCTGCGATCCAAGTTCATTAAAGCCATGTTATTCCACAACCAATTCTGTTGACAAACTTGTTGAGAGACTCTGACATTCTTTGAGCCAACCATTCGTAACTGATGAAGCCCTTTGTTATTAACAACTAAGTTTAAGCTAAAATTAGCCCTGACCTGATCCAATACAATGTTATCCTTATACAAGGCAAAGTTCCTGGTGAAATAGTTGCGAGTCACTTCAACCACTTGATAAGATCCACTGTCACGCCCCCTAGCCAAGAATGCCTCTTGATTTTTGTTCTCAACAAAGAGGTTGTTAGTGATCAGGCCACTTAGAGAAGCCACTGCTTGCTTTGCATCCACTTCTATGATGAATCCACCCTGATTCTGTAGCACCAGATTATTATGGAAGTCCAAGTATGGGGTGTTCTCAAGGTTTAACACAACAGCACCTTCTGATGTAGTTACGTTTTCAAAGAGTTGTCTTCCATTGTATTCCATACGGTTATAGCTAAAGGTGATATGAGGAGTGCTTTCCCCTGCACTCAGATATCTGATAGCACCCTGTTGGTTATTGGACAATACTGAATTTGTTACGTTGTGTTGCAAACCTCGGGCTGAAAGTTATAAAACATTATGCTTAAAAAATAATAATAATAATCCTAATTTGCCATATGGTTAAACAGCTTTCTGGCAAATTCCAAAAGTTAGCTTTAGCACATTGAATGACTAGATTAAACATGTTGAGCATTTACAGCATTAAAAACAGATGAAATAATAACAAAGTCTGAAAAAAAATTTATATTTAAAACAATGTGTAACCACCTCATTAAGAAGCCATGCAAGATAAACCACAGAATTATCTTATCAACCTAATAAAACTAACAAGAAGCAGAACCAGTTCATCTATACACAATTATTTTACCATAATAATAATATGTAACAGGTAGTGTCCTGGCTTCAGCCAGGAATTCATAACATATAAAAACTGTAAGATTATCTTACCAATGTAATATGTAATAGGAAGTGTTACAACTTCAGCTATGAATCCATACACCTGACTTCCTCCACTTGCATGAAGTTGAATACTGAGAGTATTTCCAGTTGATCTATAGAACAGTGTGTCTCCAGTGTGCTTGGTGTTTCCATTATTTGTCTTGATCTCTCCTAGTTTAAAAGCAGAAGAGTTAAAGATGTCTCCATCAAATAAACGCAGAACGTCAGGTTGGGCAGAAAAACTAGTAGCATCAAAGAGATTAAGCTGTAGAAGTCGAAACCCAACTGGTTTTGCACTGTGTGCGCTTGAAAAAATCTTCACACAATCAACAGGCATGTTGTCATACTTGTAATAAAGTAACAATTTCTCCTCTACCATCAGTCTTTTGTTAGCATCACACATATCAACAAAACCAAATACAGAATAGGGAATTCCAGCTTCCTTGAGAGGGTGATATGAAAGAAAAGAAGAATCAGATGATTCTCCCAGAATAGAAGAGTAACTTATTCCAAAACCAAAGTTATTCTTTATCAAAAGTTTGTTGAAAAAAAGGTTCCCAGGAGATGCCAAAACTTCTATTGCATGGGAGGCACTGTTTGTGATGGTAACCCTGTGAAGATTAATGCTTCGTTGAACAAGTTGAAGTGCTCCATTTTTTTCTCCATGCAAAATTCCAGCTCCCTGAATGGTGACATACTCTATCCAAGATGAAGATGATCCATCTAACGTCCGAGAAGAAACAAACATCTTTCTACGTTGTCGCTCAAAATTTGGAACAGAAAATCTTATCCCACCCCAGTGCTCCTCAGTTCTATCCAAGTTGTCTTCTCCACAATAAACAAACACATGGTTTCCTTCATATGAACAGCTGTAGTTATGTTCACCATATCCGTTCAGTCGATACTCGCAATCAGACAATCTGTCTTCTTTACCAGTGCACTCTAACGGATGAGGCCAGAACCTAACCCTACTTAAAGTTGTTGTTCCAAGATCATACCTATGACTTTGTTTAAAATAAGCACTATGTCTTACATAACCCAACTCATGGCAAATCACTTCTGCATTTCGCTCAGTAAAACAAGGATCACAGACAGGTACCCACTGCAGTGTTGTACTGTTGAAAACCTCAAGAAATCCATATTTTTTGGCCTCTTCACACTTAGGTGTGACACACAGTCTAATTCCTGCTTTACTGGGTTCTCTTCGAAATCTATGGGTAGAATTAACTGTTCTGGCTGGCATCATTTTAATGGGATAGCTTGCTGTTCCTTTAGCTTCAAGGTCTCCAAGAACCAGGATACCAACACTAGGGTAGAACATCAACTGAACTCCTGGCTCAATGATCAATTTAGCATTGGGAAGAATTGTCAAATCTGATTTAACTGAATAAGGAGTCTTACGATAAGGAAGGATCAAAGTCTTATAGATTCTACCTCCAAGTGGACTGTCTACATCAACTGGGTTGTTGTGCACTTCAGCCCTCACTACTCCTGATGCCATATTATCCTGTCCCAGGTAGGGACTAAATTCTGCCACAGCATAGCTGTTCCAATCATCAAAGTCAAAGATTCGTTTCTGAATTTCTGTCACATTTAGTGTTCCCCACCAGTTCTCAGCCACATTGATCTGGTTATGAAGTGAACCAGTCAAGACCCCTGCAAGGAATTCAAAATGCATAATAGGATTGGAGAACAGATTTCGTGTGATGTTAATCTGCTGAACTCCTCGAATGCCCAGAGCATAACTAGTTGGATTATAGCTTTCTGTCCTTAGACTATCATGGCCATATTTATTATTTTTTAAAATATTATTCTTGAAATTGGCACTCACTATACCAAACCGGTCTGCATGGCTAAAAAGATCAAATTCTACAATATATCTCCCAGTATTGTCTTTTAGTTTGTTTTCCTGAATTAGCATTTCTTTCTCCATTCCTGATATATGAATCAATCCATATTTACAAGTATTGTTCATGAAGATATTTTTAGTTGCCTTAATTCGAGCAAAATGTCCATCAATCCTGAATTCAAAATTATCATTCTCAATAAATGATGAGTTATGAACAATCAAAGTGTGGGTGTAATTTTCATTGTAATGCCACACATATGGGAATCGAATATTCAAACCTCCTTTGTGGTTCTTCTTCAAGAGTAAGTGCATTAGTTTCCAGTGAAAGAGATTATTAGAGTTCCTGATGTCACGGCTATACTGAAGAATGCCTTTGCCATTGTCTCTAATTGTGTTGTAAACCAAAGTGTAGTTGATCTCTGCAAGGTTGGATACTAAATGATCCCAAAATGGGGTAGAAACCAGAATAGCTTCTTTCTTATTCCTAAAAATATTGTTTTCTACTATTAAAATAGTCTCATTATTGTATCGATGGAAACGATCCCCAATTTCACTTTCATCACGGTTGTAATGATTACTTGAAATGCCATGCTTACAACTGTTAATCACATTTTTTTTCAATATTAATAGTAGGAATCTTCCTTTCCAAGTAAGTATCAGCATAACCTAAAAGAAAAACATACCTTTATTTAATATTAATATCAACAATACAAAAAAAGTCACACTGATTTTAAATTAAACAAAATCATGATGCACAGTTGATAACATTAACTTAATGTTAATAATTGTTTTTCAAGATGGTAATGGAATGTTATGACAATTTTTTTACTAAATATGTACATTTACTGCATACTTTATATGATTCTTTAATAAAAATAACAATTTTCCTTACTTAAGCTGTGGTTCAGGTAGACCTCAGATGTCATAGGTAAAAAGATTTACACACAGGAATATTACATTGGTTTTGGTTATTTTATAAAATACAGAAGCATTTACTCTTTATGGTCTCATAAATGCATGTCTATTCTTTTCTAACAAATAATATTTTAAAAATTACAGAGTTGCTAATAAGCATGATAATAAGCTGTACTTAAACATTCATACCATAAAGTTAGCTCATATGTTTCTCTTCAACAACAATTCATATTATGATTGTAAGAAACAACTAAAACAGACCAAGTCATTCAAACTGATAGAGAAATATTTCAAACACAATGTTCACAACATCACAAGTATGGTAATCAGTAGTTATTCAGTAAGAAACTGTGACAAATTTTAGTTTATTAATCAAACAGTCCTGTACTTTCTCAACAAAAAAATGTCAAATTGTAAGCATTTTATAAACTGACTCAATATAGCTTAAAGATATATTTGTTGTTATTCAATTCAGTTTCTCAAAGAACAGATTAATTTTGCAGTGTGATTTGAAATTATTGTTTACATAAGTAATTTCTATATATTAATGTTAAAATAAACTATCCTGTTTTCACTGTAAATATGTTTGACAATAATTTCTCAATCATATATTGCAAGTTAAGCTAACTAGCAGGGTCTTCTGAGTGAAATAAGCTCAACTCTTTTATTTTATAACAATATTCAGATCTTGTTAGGGAGATAAGCTCAACTCTTTTATTCAGATTTGTTAGTAAGATAAGCTGAACTCTTGCATTCCATTACATGTATTCAGATATGTAATGAGACAAGCTCAGTTCTTACATTACATTACATGTATTCAGATCTTCTCAGTGAGGTAATCTCAACTTTGTTTGCTAGTTCTTACAATTACAACTAAAATAAGTGTAGTTTATAATTGTGATTGTATTGTAGAGACTACCCAATTTTCATACCCAGATTAAATTAGAATTTGCACAACTGTTATGATGAATATAAGAACTATTATGTGGCTAAGTATACAGCATTTGAACTTTTCTTTTTTCTTCCTATGCATAAAATGTTTTTTTACTCATTGAATATATGAAAGGACTGGCATGATTAAGTGTGCATTTGCACAGTGGCAAATTTTGAGAGATGACAAAAATTAATGCAAAAAAATTGGTTGTGGTCCACAGCTATTCTCTGGTGAAGCGAAAATTGTCCTATTGAGCAGAATTAGTATTCTACAGTCAAGCATACAACTCGAACATAACACTGTTGCTGCCTAAAGATGATTCACAGAAAATTTGTTGGAGGAGGGTGGCACAGCCAGTGTTTGCACAGGGAGGCAAAACAAGCCATGCCAGCCCTGATATGAAGTTTCCTGTAAATTTTTAAAAGATTTCAGTTGAAGGATAATATATAATCATAATACCTTTATAACCTTTCCAAATGTTTTGACAAGTTTTTTTATGAATAAAAATTATTATTATTTTTTTGTTGTTAAGTTAACTGTACTATGTCGATTGCAAGAACTGAGCCCAAATTTTGGCATTATAAGTCCTAAGGTTTACTCTTAAATGCCAAATACAAGACAAATCTAAATTTTTTTGATACTAAAAACTGATGGACAATGAAAAAGTATGTACACAAAGGTGAAACTAAAACATCTGTACATAATGTGATTCATCTGAAAAAAAAATTAAAACAATTTTTGTAACTTTTATACCTACTTCGTCTATAATAGTAAATATTAAGGAAACTGGGAAGAATTTATACAATTGGAATATGATAAAAAGTCACCAGTCTTGTTTAACTGATTTCAGTCTAGTTTATAATAAATAATCTGAATGTATATAGTTTTAGCCACGACATAGCGGCTCATAGAATGGCTCCGAGTTTTTCGTTTTTCCAAATACAAACTTTAAGCTCATAGCTCCATCATTTCTTGACTGATTTGAGATCTAATTACAGTTTTGGACTCATGAGGTCAAACACTTTCAATTGATGTATTTGACCATGCCCAAGGTCTCATAGAGTAATTTACTGTACTCCTGCCTAAAATAATTTCAATTTGAGGGTAGGCTTGTAGAGATCCTGATGAGTAATAAAATTGAATCGAGTATATGCACACCCCATGCATGGTGTTGCTAGCACACAAAAGTATAGGAAAAACAGTTTCATAGGTTAACTAACTCTAATCCTGCCTAAAAGAATTTCAAGTGTCGTGGCTATTGAGGATTCCCTCTTGTTAATAATGTACAAAAACTTTCGCTTAATTTCTAAAAAGAAATAGCATTGAAATTTTTTTTACCTTCAACTGATGCAATATACAAGATGGCATCTCCAACTGGTTTATTTCCCCTTCTGTACTTAACTAGAATAGCTGATCCTGGACTTTTGAGTGGAAAGGAGGTAAGATTGTTTCTGAGATCCCATACTGGAACATCTTCTCGAACTTCTAAAGCCCCATACACTGTCATTTGTTCTGTAGATTCTTTGCTAAATGGTTTAAGAATCATTATTCCTATTCTCATGCCAGAATCTGTGAATATTTTAAATTCAATATCAGTAGGTCTTTTGGAGATCAGACCATCTTCAAAGAAAACATATTTTCCAGAATTCTGTGAAAGTCTGTAATAGCTTGTTGCATCTCGTGGCAGAACTATGTGTGAACTGCTAGTAGTAATCCAACTGAGTAGGTCCATGTGTTCTATTTTTGTAAGGACTGGGTCATAATGTATACCACTTCCACCATTATGAGCAAATTCATTTTCAATGATATCAAGACCTTGAGAATGAGTTATTATACCATGAAGCCTGTTTCTGGTAAACTTGCTCTTACTGATCTTCTGGTTTCCTCTGAAGTAGAAAACATCATTCCACATGAAACCAATTCCCGAATCTGTGTTTTCTTGTATTTCCAGATCACTAAGTTGATGGTGACTAAGATCCAGCTGGAGCGCTGGTTTAAAAATGTGAGTGGCATAATCGAATAGCCCTGCTTCTTGGATCACAACATTTTTAATAATACTTTCATCAGCACCCATTCCCAGTCTAATACCAGCCCAAGATGGTTGGTAACATCGGATTCCAACAATCATGGTACAGGAATTTTCAAAATCATTATCTCTCTCTGCCTTACATGTTGCCAAGTCAGTGTCTAAATCAGTGCATTGAACATTGCTCAGGATAACATTACTAGAACTTTCCTGGTCCTGAAATTGTGACTTCTCCAGAAGCCAGTCTTGAGGATGAAGGACTAATCCCAACTGGTGACATGCCACTGCAGCATCCTTAATATCCCAACCATGCAGACAGACAGTACCCCAACGATTGTTTAGCTGTACTTCCAATCTCCCTTCTGTGTTATTTGAAAGACGTACATTTGTGCTCAAAGAATTTTTCTTTATTTGTGACATAATTCCAAAATTTATTTTCAGACCCTGTCCTTCACTATCCAGCTTTCCCTGAACCATAATTCCAATAGACTGATCAAACTGTAGATTGACTCCTGGGTGAATTTTCAAATGGCTACCTGATCTGATGAAGATATCTTTATGAACTTGGTAGGTACCAGGTGTGAGTTCGTCATTTCCCATTACTTCTCCTCCAATCACTTTATCGTTTCTGAACCAAATGATTTTTTCTGACTCATCAACATGCGATATAGCCTCTTCAGTGTTTAGATCTTGAAAAATCAGAAACTGAAGAAACTCAATTCTTGCTAAGTTGTAACGGTTTTTTCGGTCAAAGATACGATCATAAAGTTCTTGCACCTGAGTTTTACCAATATGTCCCCAGTAATTCAGTGAAGCGTTAATGACTTTATTGTGTGCTTCCAAGTGTGACCCAAGTTCGTAAAGTGACAGTGGATTCTCAAAATGATTCCTGAACAAATCCACATTACTTGAAGAAACCACTACTACAGCAGCTACTCGAGAGCGAGGATTCAGAGCAGGAAATGGTTCACTAATTTCATTTTGCAGCATGATGTTTTTGGTGAATATGATTTTCTGCACTTTACTTCCATCAAACACACCAATATTAGAAGTATACATCCCTTTGTTATGCTGGAACAGATTTGACTTGATTGTCACAAGTACTTCAACTTCTCCATATCCTTCTAAATGCCTGTTGGATACGAACAGAACACCTGTCTGATGATTCATGAAATAATTATGAGCTATGGTAGCTTTAAGGTGTAAGGCTGGAGCTATGTGTACTGCCAGCTTTCTACTGTCAGAGAATTTATTGTTTGTTATTTCAACAGAAGAACTATGATTAGCTTCAAGCAACCAACAAGACAAAAATTTAACTGCAGCATCATTATTTTGTTTAAATGTATTCATGCTAATATTCCAAAATGAATCAGCTCTACAAATGTTTCCAATTAATATTCCATATTCTCCATTATTCACAATTTCAGAATGAGTGAAGTGTGTCGTGAAATTAAATGCACGTGTTGTGGAAGTTTCATTAAACCAGAGAGCAATTCCTGTTTTAGTGTTTCTTGAGATAATAGAAAGATTATAATGTTGATAGCCTCCACTATAAGTAATGTTCACTCCATCTCCAATGTTATCAACAACAGCACTGTTATTCACAATAACATCACCAGCACCACCTAATACATGTAATCCAGCAACATGTGTATTTTCTGCAACATAAGCCTGATTCAAAACAACTCCACTTCGCATGTTCTCCACTACCACACCTCTGCCTAGGTTCTTGGTTATGTTACTAGCATTTAGTTCCAAGTCTTGAGCCCTACCTGTAAATAAAGTAGCATTTTTGAATCAAATCTTATGTCCTAAGTTTTATGAAAATAATAACATATTGTAAAAAAAATATTAAACAAACAAATACATTTAAAAGTTCAATTTACCTATGTTTTGGCTGATTCTCTTTCTTTTTTTCTAATAATAAACTAAGGCTTAAGTAGTCTAAATACTGAAAGTTGTAGAATTAACTCACATGAACAATGTTATAATAAATTCTTAAATACCACTCAAGAAAAACATCATTTTTAAACTACATCCACATTGTAGAACTCGTATATATTATTTAAAATAACTCTAGGAAAATTAATTTAGGATTTAAATATTTTGTGGTGGTTTGTCTTTCTAAAGTAAATATCTTCATTCACATTATGTTGCAAAGCACATAAAGAAACAAAAAATTATACATTCTTAAAAAAAACATGGAAAATTATATACTTTATTTCATAAAACCCATATATCTTATTTTACTAAATATCTTACAAAACAAAAATGATACAACCACATTTTCTATGTATTAAAACAAAATTAGAAGTAAAAATACAACATTTGCTGTCTAACTTTTTATAGCTGTTATAATTTTAAAACAACTGACATCATGTAGTTCTTTAGACCATTATATAAACTAGTATTTACTGTGAAATCTAAGTTTGTATTCTGTTATATCTCACCAAAGCTTGCCACCACTTCCACAGTGAAGAAGACCATTCTGTTGTACACTGGTTTGTAACGGACAAGAATACTATCTCGAGTGCTAGTGAAACTTTGAAGCCGTGTGTTATTTATAACAGGAAATCTTCCTAGTAAAAGTTTTGGATCATCAAACCTTCCACCATACACTTCAATCAGAGAAGCAGATGCTTCATGT
Source organism: Limulus polyphemus (assembly GCF_000517525.1). Taxonomy (NCBI): domain Eukaryota; kingdom Metazoa; phylum Arthropoda; class Merostomata; order Xiphosura; family Limulidae; genus Limulus; species Limulus polyphemus. The sequence continues at coordinate 53,494 of NW_013670646.1, read as the reverse complement.
AATTCATCAGACATTAAGGTAGGGAAATGGACAGTAAGTTGCTGGCCATACTTGTGATTTAATTCAAACAGCTAGACAGAGAAAAAAAACCCATACCAACTATACAAATGATTTACATTACTACAAAATCTTTGTAAATAATGCTTAATTGAATATAAATAAAAGTACCAGAAGATTACAACAAAAAGTGCAATTTTCAGCTTTAACTTTTGACAAAAATATTTTTACATGAGTAAATTGAATAATGCACACAATAAAAACTTTAAACAAATTCTCTCTTGTAAGCTCAATTAATTCTCAATGTAATTCTAAATGACATTAAATATACAATTGAGTATATGAAGTTTAACTTCTTTAGCCATACCTATACAGACAACTAACAAATATATATTCTTACACTTTCAGAACTAAAATGAATTCCAAACAGGTATTTACCTCTGAAACATCAAAAGCTTTTCCTGGTTGAGTTACTCTCATGCTGTCAAAACCCATGCGACTAAAGTTCTGAATGTTCTTGATACAATGCAGAGCATGTTTCAACTTACAAAAAGTCCTCCACATTTTGTCAGGGATATTGCCAAGAATAAATTGTGGTGATGAGATACTAAGTGGGTCACTAGGATTGAATACCAAGCTTATATCAATATGTAGGGATGAGCAAATAGGCTGGTTGGATTTGTGGGATAATTTTAATGGGAAAGTTAATCTTTTTGGAATGGATGGCTTACACTTAAACAAGGCAGGGGCTAGCATGTTAACAAGGACTATTAATTTGGCTGTACTGGTAGATTTCAACTAGGGCTAGACAGAGGTGAGGGCTATGATATTAGTAAAATATGAAATATAATTGACAGGAAAACATGTACGTATTTTAAAATCTATGATTAATTGTTACTATTGTAAAGCTAGAAGTATTAGAAATAAAACTGTTGGGTTCAAAGCAGTTGTGGAAACTAAGGATTTTGATATTATGGTTATCACTGAGACTTGGATGGATTTGAACAATTTTGATGAATTTTTTTTTAACTATCAGGCTACATATTATTTACTAGAGATAGAGTATTGAAATAAGGGAGAGAAGTAGCTTCATATGTGAGGAATGAATTGCATCCTATCGAGTTAGAACATATTAAAGAAAATAGCATTGAGGTTGAGTCAGTTTGGGTTAGTGTTAGTGGATATAAATGGAAAAGTCTTGTAATTGGGACTTGTTATAGACCACCAGGTCATAATGTTGAAGTTAATGAGAAATTTTAATATGAGATCAGAATGTTAGCTTAAAAAGATGTTGTTATTATGGGAGATTTTAAATTCAAGGGTATCTATAGAGAAAATTTCAAGACTGACAGTGACGGGGATACTTAATGTACGAGAAAAATATTGATTTAAAAGATACCATTTTAAGCTCTGAAATTGTAAGAGAAAAATTAGGAAACCTAAAAATTTATAAATGCCCTGAACCAGACAACTTTTATCCTAGAGTTTTAAAGGAATGTAAAGATTTTATTTGTGAACTGCTCGCTAACATTTTTTTATAGGTTATTGAGTAATGGAAGACTATTAGAAGATTGGAAGTTGGCTAATGTTAGTCCAATATGTAAAGGAGGTTTTGGAGAGTGTGATTAAAGATGCATTGCAAGGTTACTTAAGGTAGTTTGATATAGTGTCAAAGAGCCAGCATGGTTTCATTAAGGGAAAATCTTGTTTAACAAATCTTCTGAAATTCTTTGAGGATGTTACTGCAAGAGTTGATGAAGGAAATACTGTGGATTTGGTTTACGTTGATTTTCAGAAAGCATCTGATAAGGTGCCTCACAAAAGACTTGTTACAAAAAATAAATATGTGGGTGTGGTAGAAATGATATTAAACTGGATAGAAAATTGTCTGGAGGGTAGAAAACAGAGAGTAGCAATAAATGGAGTTAGATCTGACTGGTTCACAGTTTCAAGAGATGTGCCTCAGGGCTCTGTGCTGGGTCCTCTGCTGTTTGTGATTTATATTAATGGTATCGACTCTGGAACGACTAACAAAATTTTGAAGTTTGCAGATGATATTAAGATTTTTTGAGTGGCTAACTGTATCAGAGATGCTGCAGACTTACAGGGAGATTTAGCTCATTTGATGCATTAGGCAATATGTGGCAGATGATGTTTAACTATCCAAAATGTAAGGTGATGCATGTAGGTTTTCACAATTTAAATTATGGATATTACATCTAGAGAAAGAACCCGGCTTTGCTCGTGTTATTTCATTGATTTATTCTAGATGACTATGTCAGTGTGTGTGTATTCTGAACCCATTTTAGCATAAGAGTATAACCTGTATACTTTTGTTGCTCCTTTATGTGATGTGGCCTGTTTATAAAGGTAACCTTCCATCTGACAACAACAATATTAGGTTATACGTTTATTGCTAAGCAACATGATTTAAAGCCATTGTTGGAACGCATATTTACCAAAATGCACTGGCTTTTCTACATATTAGAATTTGTTATATAAGGAACCACTTCTTTTCTATGTGGTTTTTTGCTAGCTTGTCTCATTAAAAGATGCGCATGCGCACACATACGTGGATAAGATAAGTAATAATACCAAGATGTAAACCCTCAAGGTCCACTTAGCATGGGTGCAAAATTTCAGGTTTCTAAGTTCTTTCCTCTTGGAGCTATGACGCTCGCACATGTGCATGTCCATCTATCTGTGAATTCTATTTGTAATATAAGGAACCACTTCTTTTTATGTGGTTTTTTTGCTAGCTTGCCTCATTAAATAGATGCACATGCATGCACACACACATGGATAAAATAAGTAATGATACCCAGATGCACACATTCGGGGTCCACTTAGTACATGTGCAAAATTTCAGGTTTCTAGGTTCTTTCCTCTTGGAGTTATGGCAGTCACAAACTCACCCTTTTATTATTATAGATTTAAATGGGAATACATTAAATATTGTGGTTGAAAAAAAAAGATCTTGTTGTTGTGATAAAATAATCACTTAAGTCATCTAAACAGTGTACTGTAGAAAGCAATGTGGCTGATATGATCTTAGGTAGCATCTATAGAAATACTGAATACAAGACAAGGGATATTTATGTTTCACTGTATAAATTACTTGTAAGGCCTCATTTAGAATACTGTGTACAGTTTTGGGCTCTCTTCCTTGAATTGTTGGAGAAGGTTCAAAGAAGAGCCACTAGGATGATACCTGGGATGGTGGGATTGTCCTATGAGGAGAGAGACTAAAATCTCTATACTTGTTTTCTCTGGAGAGGAGAAGGGTCAGAGGGGATTTGATTGAGGTGTCTAAGATTATCAAGGGTATTGATAATATAGATCCAAACTTTTTTGTGTTTAGCAGTGAAAACAATAGGACAAGGGTCAAAAATTAAAATGTTGGCAGCATACGCATCATTTGCAGTTTAGACAGTATTACTCTTCAAACAGGGTGGGTGGCTTTTTGAATGAGCTGCCTTCAAGGTTGGTGGAGGCAAAACATTTAACTGAATTCAAGAAAAGATTGATGCATACATGAGTAGTAAGGAGTGGTTATAGTTGGGAGCTGGAAGGGACATCCTTGATGGACTAATAAGCTCATTTTTGTCCCTTTAAAATTTTATGAATTTATGAACTCAGAAAGAAGACATGACGGGTGACCAAAAAATTAATTCTGAGATTTTCTAAAATATTTCCTTTTGAATTACAAACTAAATTTTGGTGTCAAGTTTATTGACATACATTGATAATAAAGTCATTTAATTAAATTTTCAATGTCATGATCACTTTGTAAAAATGTCATGACATGCTGACTATAAGGTCAGTTAAACTGACAGATCCTTGTATGCATCGAGTTAAGAAAAAAGATCAAAGTGAAACAGCTAGGTATTCTTTATACTGGTTTTCCTATGGAGAATAGGTATCTTGACTTGAATATTATGCAAGAACATGCAAAATGAGGTGGGATATATAACTGTCAACACATCATCAGCCACTACATGGTATCCTTTGCCCACTTCCAGAGGACATCATCCTCTCATGAAGCACCAGCCCAGAAAGCAAAATATTGTTTAAGTCAATCACAGAGGTATAGTTAACATGCAAGAGAGAATCCCAACAGGATGAATCTATTTAAACATTAAATTTCATATTATAAGGGAGGAATTGTATCTTTCTATTTTTATCAAATGATTCCACAAACTCAGATGTCTCTACAATTGGTTAAAGGGATGTTAACTATGCATATTTCATACCTAGGTTATCATGCAGAACAGAGATATGGACCCAAATGATAACTAAGCAGATTACAGAGAATGTTTGAAGTTGTTGCAGGAGATAATATTGATATTATAATGATAATGAGACTGTTTGCCTAAGGGAAAGTTAACATAAGAGGAGAATCACAGCTTAGCCAGCCAAAGTGGAGTGATGAGGAGAATATGGCACTTCAAGTAACTAAGAAAAAAAGTTAAGAGAAGGAGTAGGCATAAAGTAAGAGATTCTCTTAAGAATGACTAAAGGCATCCACTAACAATAAATATGGTTGTGGAACTGGAGACAAGTAGAGTAGAAGAAGATACTTATCTGACATAGAAGATACTTATCTAGCTATTCTCAAAGCCACTGAAAACCAATGGGCTCAAGGTGAACATGTTGAGAATGAAGCCAAAGAAATAGAAAAATACTGCAAAACAAATGCTGTGAGAACGAGTACTGTGATTGATGATTTAAGCCACCACAACAGAATTGTGTGTGAATGAACATAGAATTGTGGAGTAGAAACTCAAGACAATCACACAGAACAGCCCAAAGTTATAACACATTGATGGAAACTGTTGCTTCCCAGGATGACCAGGAACCAAAATGATATAGATTCCTCTACACAGTGCCACAGTCTATGAAACTGGCATCTGGAAAAGATGAAGGTGTATAGGATAATGAAGAAAAGAAAATCCTGCAGTCATAAACACTTGATTCAACCATAACTGGTGAGTAATGGAATAGGTATGCTGTGTCACATTGAGTCTGAAGTCAGATGCCACTGAGAAGCCAGGTCCCACTGGATGTGCTGCATGTGAGCATGCCTAAAGGGAAGGACTTCATTAAATGAAGCCATCATCCTGAAAGCAATAGGTGAGTATAAAATAGATGAGTGGGTACTCAAGACTCCAAGGCTTGAAATGGAATAGGAGGTGGATGAAGTGTTCAAACCATGTTGATCCAAAATCCCAGATGTACCAAATACTGTCTTAGTACTAAATGGGATTTAGAGCTGTGGATGATTGTCAGGTTTTTATATGCAAAGATTCTTTACAGTAGATGTCTGTGACTTGCAGGCAATAACTCTCAACACTAAACAAACAGCACACAGTCCACTTGTTTTAAAATAATATATTAAAACAAGTCAAACATATATACAAATGTTTGTTAGACAGTTAATTACCACAGTTGCATCCAGAGCTATAAATAATCGTCTCTTTTTGCTAAAGTTCACACAAGCTGGATCAGTTACTTTAGAACACAACTGACAAAAGGAATTATTCTCCTCTGCTTTGTTCTTACAATACAATTGATGATAATTTCACTTACGTTATACTGTTGGTTACCACAGCTGTATCGAGAGCTTTAAATAAATGTCTCTCTTCATCAAAAGTCCACACAGGTTTGTTCAGTTACTTTAGAACACAACTGACAAAACAAATTCTTCTTCTCTACTCTGCAACAATTTTACTTTAAAAAAAAGCAATACTATATGCTCTTTATGGATGAACTTACAAACACACAATCTATCTCTAGCTATCTGTCTAACTAAATGTCTATCTTTGTCTTACATACTTGAACTACATTTCATACGAGTATTTATAGATAGCCCAACTGAGGCCTAGAATTTTCTATATCCTACAAGATATTATGATGTAATAATACTTGAGAAAAACTTAGAGAGTTCTAGTAACATGATGCAATAATACAACAATCGCCAATTTATGACATTTGAACTACACAACATATGATTCACACAGTTACATAAACAATCATGTGATAGACAGTCGCTTCTAACAATAAATAAATTTAGCACTCATGCTATACTTAAATTCAAACAGTCATGTATATCAACAATGATCCGCTCAAGAGATGTAGTCAGTTAGGTAGTCAACTAGGTGTGCATAAGAGATTCAGTTCACAAAAGTATCAGAATAAGCTAACTGTCCATGTAAAATTGAAAGTCAATGTCAAATGAATGTAAAAAATGTATGACTACTCAACAGAAAGTGTCTGGAACCAAAGGTAAGGGCAATGAAATAATAAAACACTGCAGTGGAAAAACAAAGAAATTACATAAAGAATAGGGTTATGAATACAAGTATCCTGCATATCTACCTTTGTCACCAGTGGTCATGATGATGAAAATTTCATTACTTTTGTTTTCCAGTTTTAAATGAAATACTTCCAGGTAAAGATTGAGCTTAGACAGGTCTCCAATCTTTTTTTCTTCTTTTTGGAAATAGAAAAAGACTGGAGTAAAAATACTTAGAAACATGATAAACAAGGAGAATTCTTGATCCAGAATTAGTAAGTAACTTAAACTGGAAGGAAAAGACACTGGTTGAACAGAAAGAGGGGGAGGATAAACAAAATGAAAGTAAAAACTTGACCGAAGGATCTGTTAACCCAAAGGATTCCAAAGATAATCACACAATACAAAATAACCACCAACAGTCCAGATAGAGGCATCACTTGGAACAGAACAGAATCAATGAGTGGATAAAGAAGACTCACCTCATATACTTCTGCATTTGACTACTTAGTATGGTGAAAAAGAATGAACATCAGTTGGGAAGTAGACAAGGCAAGAGAATGAATGTTACCAGAACTCTAATCAGCTTTTGTTGACATGCTTTTTGTGAACAAGAAACCAGTTTAGGTAAATTTCCTGCAAAGACAAAATTATGCAAGAAAGAAGTTCTTTAAAGCTCAACTGAAATGTTGGGAAGGATATGAGTTCCTTGTAACACAGCACAATTGGCTAAGGTGTCAAAGGAACTTAAGAGCCACATGGTACAAAAACTACATCAGTGAGACTGAGTTGCAGTTACGGAAGACTACAAGGTAGAAATTTTATCACAATCAAAAGAATTGGGAGAAGGAGAATAGCTAATAATCGTGGAGAAGAATAAAGTCTCAAAACAAGAGAAATCATAGTAGGGAAGATATAAAATTATGATGGGTCCAAGTTGAAAACCACATGGAAGACCCCCTCCCGCAATTGGTTTAAGGGTCAAGAACTTGAGAAGAAAGATGAATAGTGGAATATGACCCTGCTAAAAGGTCACTCATATGGCAAGCAAGAGAAACATGACAGATATTAACATTTTGCTTATTTCTAAAAGCGGCAGCTTTAAAAAAAAAAATATCTGAAGAGGATGGAAAATATAAAGATGTCCAGAAATTAATCCTCCAATGTGACATTAGCTTCCTCAAATGTAACTGAAATTGGTTCAAGATTTAAAATAAAATATCCCTGAGAGAAGAGATAACAAATGAGCAGAAGCTTCTTCAGGAATAGGGTTAGTGGACAATTCCTGTATGCTGATAATGAAGGTAAATAGGCATGAACAAAAGATCTATCAGGTTCAAAATAATGAGAAAATGTGAGGAGTTCTGCTATTTGTGCAACTCAGCATTGACAGCCTGAATATGCAGTCATATGGGATATCCTTGAACACTAAAGGTAGATAGCGTAAGGCCTTCTGAGAAATTATAGAATAATAAAAATTAACAGTGACTTCAGAATTCATTGTAAGTAAAGTTAAGCAGGACTGTCAACAAGAAAATCTAGATTATTGCAGGAAATTAGAGTTTATACATATTTTTCTGACACATGTACTATAAGTCATATAAAAGGTGAGAGATTGGAGAACTCTGTTTAAGTTGACACATGTTCCACATTGTATCTGGGAAATTCAGTCGCATAATTGCTGACAGCATGAGAGCAACTTAACAGGACAGGCTTTTGGTATATCAAAGGTAATTCTGCTTGTATTGAATAACTACTTTAGTCATATCTGTACAGACAACTAAATAATATACACAACATAGTTTGTGTGACATCACAATATGGCATAATAATCTTCAACACATCTTTTTTACTGGCTGTATACAATTTTTATTATAACATAACACCATGCATGACACTGCTGCTGAGAGGCTTTTCACTTAATTAATATCAGAGCTCATTAGGTCTATACAGACAAATAGCAAATACAAACTTACTACTTTAACCATATCTATACCAACGACTATCAAATATTAACTAACATTAACTATAACTATACAAGTTACAAGTTTCTAAATGTTGATTTTGTTATACTGCACAAATATACATCTAAGTGCTGAAGAATAATGACAAAAATAATAATATTCCATAAAGCTTTCACAATAACAATTAATTACATTGCTATAGTAAATAGTTGCCTATTAAGGTGCCAGAGAACAAAATCTATTTGTTAAAACAACATGTAAAGTTGTTACATTTGCAAGGCCAACAACACAGTGAATTGTATACTGCATCCTCTCTGTAAAGACTTCAAAGTAATGAACTTCCTTATATAAAGTAATAAAAATAAACAAACAATAGTCAGCCTGATCCTTCTGTTTGAAAAATGTGAGTGAGGAAGAATAGCAGTAGTTTAAGCCTAATTCCCTCTGAAAACACTGTGGAACAAAGCTCAATATTTTAAAGTCAAATTTCATCCCCAAATTCAACTCCAGTTTTTACAACCACAGAGAAATTGTAAACTCCATATTCTCTCTATATATGCCAACTTTATACTTAACAAAAAATAACTGAACGTGTATAGGGTCAGTCCAATGCATGAATCAACCCTCTATTGGAAAAGTAATGTTGACTATAATTCCAAATTTATGAAGTATTTAGTCAACAGTACAAATCTGTTGTACGCAAAATATCAGATGAGTTACTGAAGTTTTTGTACTAAAGATATGTGTGTGAAATATCAGAGACAGTCTGATTCAGACCAATAAATTGGAGGGAAAAAAGATGTTCATGTAAAGAATAAAAATACTTTTGTCCCCTGTACATTTTGCAAATTGCATTTGTATAACATTTACAACCTCTTAAATGAATATCTAAAGTTTTTCAAGTATCCCTGTATACTGTATCTGGTATTTTCTCTACTCTGACAAGAACTGTTGCAAATTCACCAATGTAAGGTAACATGAAATGTTGGTAAGTCTGACATCAAATGCAAAATACCTATTGAATGTCACTCTGTACAAGATTGGGGTACATACACTCTGACCCCCACCTGTACAAGTAAGGGTAACAGATTTGAGGTTCTAACTGTATCATAGGTCACAAAGTGTAGCTATTCAAGTTTCTATTCACAGAATTTTTTCATTTTTCACACATTTATAGACAAACCTTTTCACAATCCTGGACATAGTTGAGGTCACGGCTCTGGCTGTGAGTGAGCTGCAATGGATACATCTGGTCTTTGCCAAATTTAACAGAGCTGCAAAAGCTTTCTTTGCTTAGAAAATAGTTGTCATGGAAAACATATCGCACACCATCAGCTGCATTATTCTCTATTGATACACCCTGCAGTGTTGCTTGGCCATTGCTTGTGTTGACATACACACCATAACCTAAAAATAAAACAAAAATACATGTCAGAAGTATAATATAAATCACAAATTTATCAAGACGATATGTCATAATTTAATTTTTTTTAAAGTGACTTGATGTTTTATGGGTTTTTTTTCTTGGGTACTCTATCTGATAAAAATGATTCTAGGTGATGTTGTGATACTAGTTATTCTATAAACGCAGACTGATGAATGGAAATGTTAATTCAATTTCATGCCTTTTTTAAAAAAAAGTTTAGCAAGTTTTACCATGGATAAATAGCCCTAATTCTAACTAGGTTTCCAATAAAAAAAAACATACTTATATGATTTTAAACAAACCAATGTGTAAATCTGTAACTACTGCTAACTTGGTAATAAAAGCTATTATTAATTTTTTCCTTGTCACCCTCTTTCAGTATATGCTACTGTCTCATAGCTTTTAACAACATTAAACCAGATAGAATTATCAAGAAATTCATCCGACAGTGGTTTGTTTTGGTTTATTTTTTCTTCTTCTTCTTCTAATATTCATATTCTTTCTTGATGTGTTTTGTACTCAGTTCATTTGGACCCCAAAATGATTTCCATTTTTGCTTCTTAATCACTGAAGCTTTATCATTTCAACTGATTTTTTTAGTTTCTACTACTCATATTTAATTATTTTACTTCACAAACCTTTTTTCCCATCTCGTTCTCTTATTCCTTTACACAAGAAACAATTGTTGCTTTTAAAATACTTTCTTTCAAAATCAAATAATACTTCTTTGTTGTCATGAAGGATTATCGTATCTTAAATCCATAATGGAAATGAAATAACGTCTATAGTTTTCATTCATTTCCATGAACTCCATATAATATTATCTGTACTATTACAGCAATTAACTCTGCCTTAATTTATTTTATAGCTACCTGTAAATGACATCTTACTTTAATTATCTCAGCTTTGTGCTTGTAATTTGGATTGTTACCACTCAACCAGTGAGCTTTGGTAAAAGAGATAAAAAAGCTCCAGTTTTAACTAAACAACTGAATCTTTGTCAACATGATAAGTTTACCTATTTACAGAGCTTCTGTTAACCTCAGTGGATAAGATTTCTTTTACCACATTCTGGAATTTTTTCTTAGGGCTAATTCTTAGGAAGCTCCATATCATTTCAATGCAATACTTGTTCCAGAGAATTTGTAAGCAAAATGTTGCAATTTACCAATATCATTAAAAGAAATTTATAAAAAATGAGTAAGTGGTCTGTTAGTTTCATAAAAGTAACCTAATCAAAAACATCTTAGGTGTGAAAAAGGTGTTTTTGATTAGATATCATGACTTTTTGTCAATACACACCAACAAACCACGGCAAGTAAGAAAGTGACACTCGATAGTAACCCATATTAGCTTTAGGATTGCAACCATATTATTCAGAACAGACCTTTACTTTACAGAACCAACCAAATGTGGTGGTAGTTTTTATTCTCTAAAACAATGTTAACAGCTTCCTTTATTCTAATCTCATGGAATTTAAAATAACAGTTTCTTGTCCTCACCCCCATGCTATCGGTACAACTATATCAAGCATCATTATTTATTCTAATTGCTTAAGCTAATATCAAGTGATGCTAAATGCTAATCTAATTTGCTTGGCCTAACCAAAAAACTAAAAATGGTCTACTTTTACTATTAGGTGAAGCTGTAGTAAAAACAGTAGACTGATAGCTTCTGTGATTTTTTTGTGTAGGTGTGATCAAACATTTATGCCAAATTTGAGCAGTTTTTGTTGAATAACTTTGCACATGTGGCTTATATTTACACCAAATAAGATTCCTAATTGTAAGTTCTAAAGATCTATCTATGTACCAAATTTGAAAGAAATCCATTAAAAGTTAAGCATGTTTTTCTATCAAATAAAATTTCCATACTTTTGGTGTGAAGAAAAAAATGGAAGAAACTCAATCAAAATTGGAGATGTTATATCAGGCATTTCTTAGTGGACTACCTTGAAATTTGGTATGTGAAGTAAGAGTTCAGTGGAGCACATCCACTGAAAATATGTGATATATATATTGGATTACCACAGTCGAGATACAAAAGGTGAAAAATTGCTAAACTATCACTCCTGTTAATAACACACAGTGTGTCCTGCAGCAAGTTGTTTTGGCTGCACAACACACTACCATGTGTCTTGATTTGTGTATTTCAGGTAGAGTAAATATGCTATTTATACAACATTTTCCCAGGTTAAAGTTATGGGTGCAAGAGTACAGAAGTGATTGTACAATCAAAAAATGTTTAAATACCTTCCTCCCTATATGCACACAAACACACACACCAATTCTTTAGTATCTGATGCCTATTTGTGTAACGATGATACACCCCAAAAGGACATGGAAAAGAGCAAGATTCTTGACAATGTCTTAACTTGTTTCTCATACAAACAATACTTTCCTTATCACTCAATGTGGTAAATTTTATTTATATGCTTTCTTTTACCTGAAACAAACAAATTACTTTTATCTTATTAAAACATAACTATATTTCCCCCATTCTTAAGTGAAAAATTGCAATACTTCTGCATTTAAAATTATTCAAATTATCTCTACAAAAAATAATTTCCTTTGTCATGACATACAGAATTTTCATTAAAAGCTAGGGGTGCATATCTTGTCATAGCAGTTGATACCTAGATATTGATACCACGATACAATATCTATCTAGATACAGAAGTTTTACAAATGGTTTCTTACAAGGTTTGACAGTCATGTCTGTAATTTATTATTTATATTCTTACGTCTCCGTTCATTAGTTGATTTTCCGTAACTTCGTTCCCACGAAACTTTAGCGACACAAGTCCTTTCTTA
>NW_013670646.1:39115-40738 GCF_000517525.1 Limulus polyphemus | reverse complement strand
ACAACGAATGTTAACTTCAACAATACTTTCTGACTGCAGTTCAATTACTCACTACCTACACACATTGTCACGTTACGCCGTGACCATCTTATATATATACCAGTCCACCCCCAATCTAGCAAATGCTAGAGCACTCCTGAAGGAACAGGATAGTTTTAGAAAACGGGTGGCGTGACACTAGTCACGTGACCTCGCTGACGCAACACTGCTCCCTCCTTAGTATTGTTCGTCCCGAACAATAGCCACATACAATAAACCAATAACAATTAACAATACCTTAATTAAGTGTACAGAATTACAATCACAAAATTACAATTCAACAAAGTCTCTTAATTTTACGGGACGTATCTTCTTCCGTACTGGTCTCCGTCTCGTTGGCTTCTGATTCATATTGGGTTCATCTGCTTCATCAGGAAATGTCCTATCGTCAATAACAGTCACATCAGTGGTAGTAACTTCATCAAGAGCTTCACCGTTTCCCTTCTCAAAACTGAGTACAGTTTCTTCTTCGACGATGGCTTCTTCAGGTGGCACATCTTCAGCAGCGTCATTTGTTCTGTTGTCCACTTCATCCCAACAGAAATGTCCTGGACCATGATAACGCCAAAGCCTGTTGGCATGCACCACTTTTGGTTTACCTCGCCGACCACATTTTATCTGGAAAGTCACGTCTTAGAGACGATCCACTATGTCATATCATAGGAAATGTCCTATCATCAATAACAGTCACATCAGTGGTAGTAACTTCATCAAGAGCTTCACCGTTTCCCTTCTCAAAACTGAGTACAGTTTCTTCTTCGACGATGGCTTCTTCAGGTGGCACATCTTCAGCAGCGTCATTTGTTCTGTTGTCCACTTCATCCCAACAGAAATGTCCTGGACCGTGATAATGCCAAAGCCTGTTGGCATGCACCACTTTTGGTTTACCTCGCCGACCACATTTTATCTGGAAAGTCACGTCTTAGAAACGATCCACTATGTCATATGGGCCTTCCCAAGGAGAAGACAACTTACAAAACTTCCCTTTGGTCTTCCTTGGATTATACAACCACACTTTGTCTCCTGGTTCAAAGTTGACTTCACTAGATCTCTTATCATAAGTTAACTTCATCGAATCAGCAGATGTTTTCAAGTTTGAATGCACTTGATGGTGGATATCATCCATCCTTTCCAATAACACCTCCACAAACTCTGACACATTCTCAGGCAACTCTTCATAAGGTGGGCATCCTTTATGCTTGGGTCTTCTTTTAGCACTACATGTACTACATGTCCGGCACCATTCTTCCACATCTCGCCTCACACCTATCCAGTAAAATCTTTGTCGTAGGTGACTCAATGTCTTCTTAATTCCGTGATGTTCTCCTGTTAAATTATCATGGGATTGACGCAGCACAACTTCCCGTAACTTCCTCAGTATAACTGTTTGCTAAGTCGTCACTTTCCCATCTGTAGTTTCCCATCTCCGTACAAGAATACCATTTTCAAGCTTCAACTGGTCTCATTGTGCCCAATAGTTTTTAGTCACAGGGCTTAGACCAGACACCTTCTCCCAAGCAGGGTGCAAAACACTTGCTTTTAGAAAATCAATCACTGGCTTCAAAGCTAGGTCTTTCTCCAGTT
>NW_013670646.1:37241-38164 GCF_000517525.1 Limulus polyphemus | reverse complement strand
CTACAAACTGATCCCTCAGCAACAACTTGAGGAGATCGGCTGGTGCAGTGGGGTAGGCCTTGTGTGCCATGCTTTCCCCTTTAGCACGGAATCTTGTCCTAAACCGAGCCCTGTAGACTTCTGACTGATTCTAGGTTCCATACCTGAGTTCCAGAGCCTCTACCAGTGCTCTATACTTGTGTCTGTCGGCTGCTGTCAACTGTCCAAGTATTTCCAGTGGTTGTCCCTTCAAGCTGGTTGCCTAATGTTCAGCTTTCTTCTCCTCTGTCCATCCATTCTTCTCTGCCAGTAGCTCAAATTGTGCTCTATATGCTTCCCACGGTGCCTTCCCATCGAATTCCTATGGTTTCCTTCGCACTGGATCACTCCTATTACTGACATTCATATCTGGGATGTGACTTCTGACGGGACTGAATATGTCTGCATTAGGGTTTAGCTGCGGGCTCTGTAAGGGGCTTGCCATTGTCTGGGGCTGATTAAGTCGATGGTCAATGTATCCTCCTTGTGTAAAAGACAATAGATCATCCTTTAACGTATCTAATTTGCTTTTAAATTTAATAATGTTTTTCATTTGTACTTCTTGCCACTGTAGTTGACTTTCCTGTAGTTGCTGCTGACTTTCCTGCAACTGTTGGAGACTTTCTTCCTGTTTCCTTTCTTGTTCCAGTTGCCACTGCTGTAATTTTTCTTCTTATTTATTTCCTTTCTCCTCTAACAACTGTTGTAATTTCTCTTCTCGTTCTTCTTGTTTCTTTTCTCGTTCTTCTTGTTTCTTTTGCTGTTCTTGTATTGCTGCCATTAAGTCTGCTAGGCTGTAGTTTGATTTGCTGCTTCTCGTTTCTAATTTTTGTTTTTTTTTATCCCACTCTCTGACACCAATTTGTTACGTATCTGTTCGTTAATTAATTTTTCCGTAAATTCTT
>NW_013670646.1:34285-36733 GCF_000517525.1 Limulus polyphemus | reverse complement strand
TTGTTAATTAGTTATGTTACTTTGCATGTAATGTTTTTGATAAAAGAAATGAAGACAACATGGAGTGTTCAATACTCATCTTCCTGTATTGAATCATTAATTTTTAGCAATAATTCTTTATTAGAAATTCTGATTTTTTCTGTACAAAAGACTTTTAATGTTTCCTGAAAGCTTGCCAAATATTAGGAAGATACATAAATTGTATTGGACAATGTATCAATACAATCATATCATGGCTTCACGATACAATACTTGTACTGTATCACTACACCTTTATTAAAGACAAAAGCATAAAGCTAATAGGTGAATGAACTGCTCTGTAGCATTATCAGTGCTCCCTACTCTCAGTAACCCTAAAATGGCACAGGAGTCTCTCAAGCTATTACCACCTCATCCCTAAAATGAACAAAATATTTCTCAACTTTGTACCTAATCTATGAAAGATTTACAGGAATATTTTTACATACTAAGCTATTACCTATTATATTGTCTAAAATGATGCATATATTTTACCATGGTTATCAGAAATCTGGCTGTTACTGACAACAAAGCTTTCTCCTGGCTGAGTGAAGTTTAATCCTGTAAATGCAGAGTATCGAACATCAAGGTTGCTGAGTTTTGGAGGATATCCAATAACTGTTATGGCCGATGTCACCTGTCCATCACTTGCACATCCAGCATACAGAACAGAAACATAGCTGAGTGATGACAGAGATACCCACTGGTATGTTGGTAAGACATGCAATCTTCGTTTTTCAGCTTTAGCATGTATAAAGTGTATTCCTGCCCAGTGTCCTCGATACTTATCATGTAAGTTTGGTTCACACTGAACACCAATGTCCTGATGGTAATCTGTAAAAATCAATGTCCATGTTTAAAGTTTACTGGAATGTTAATCCTTCAAGATTTAGTTAATATTTACTTGCAAAAATAACAAAATATATTATAAATTAATTTTCCATTACTGAAAGTATGATAAAATGTATTTTCAGGTGATAAAATATCTGCATAAAATACTAATTTCTTTACTTATTAATGCTTTTTATTTTTTTGCACCCAACTCATTATACATTTCATCTTACTCTAAATTTCCCTTTGCACTTTCTACTGTTTAGAATACCTAAACTCAGTCTGTTTACTTTTAGAAATAGCTTACTCTCATCATTATTATTATTATAACAATCAACATTTTCACAAATTATTCATTCCTAGTGATATTCATTAAATTTTTCTCAAAAAAAGACAATTTTCAATTCATTTAGAATACAACTTGACATAAACATATAATTTAAGGACAACAAGAGATCTATTGATCCATATACACCACCCTATCCACTTTATCAAGCCTTCCCTTAAACTCCTTTAAGTTAACTGCATCTACCACATCTGAAGGCAACCTATTCCAAAGGCCAATTACCCTGTTAAAAAAAAGCTGTCTTTGCTGAAGATGATTTCTGCCCTGCCAAAGTATAAATTTGTATCCCCTAGTCTTATCATTCTCACTAATAAATACAAAAAAAGATGATGCATCAACACTATTAATACCCTTTACAATCTTAAACACCCAAATCAAGTCTCCTCTAACTTTCTTTTTATCATGAGAATCTTTTTTAGAGGTATTAACTTATCCTCGTATGATAGTTTTTCCATCTGAGGTATAATCCTAGTAGCCCTCCTATAGACCTCTTCCAACAATTAAATACCCTTTCTAAGGTAAGGAACAAAAGAATGAATAAAATACTCCAAATATGGTCTAACCAATGACCTAACAACAGACCACTATATCAAAGGCAAGTTGTACAACCAATACCACAAATTCGTATCTAATAATATGATAACCACATGCATAGCCTTACACTCATCATAATTAAATACTACCAAACATACATGTGTGAAACTAACCAACCAATCTAAGACAGTAACCACATGCATAACCTTACAATCATCATAATTAAATACTACCAAACATGTGTTTGCACAACTAACCAACATCTAAGACTGTAAATCATAGTCACCCAAACTTTAAAAAATTTTCAGCAAACTTAACCAAATTCTCGACTGTCCACTTCAATGTCATTAATGTAAGTAATTAATAGCAACAGTCCCAGCACAGACTTACTTATACTCTGGATGGTAATTTTGGTTACGTTCTTTCAACCTCAACGTGTTTGAGGACAACCGGGGGTGTTCAGAAGCTTTTTTCCGCTTCTCTTCAACCCCGCTGCTTGGTGAGGGATGTACATATTCGTGAGTATTATAGTTTGTCCTGGATTTGGTTTGACCAAGTCTGGAGCATACATTAAGCTTAGAAAATCAGGCAGCGGCACGTTCGAGGATGCGTTGGGTGGGATAAAGCACTAGGGCTAAAAATTTTGGGTGGGGGAGGAGGCCGTCTGTCGGTCCTTTTCAGGGCTAGGAGGAGGACCGTGGTACAATTATCAGAATTTT
>NW_013670646.1:28818-33285 GCF_000517525.1 Limulus polyphemus | reverse complement strand
GTCCTGGAATTGGTTTGACTGGGTCTGGAGCATACATTAAGCTTAGAAAATCAGGCAGCAGCACCTTCGAGGATGTGTCAGGTGGGATAAAGCACTAGGGCTAAAAATTTTGGGTGGGGGAGGAGGCTGTCTGTCTGTCCTTTTCAGGGCTAGGAGGAGGACCGTGTTCCAATTCTCAGAATTTTGCTGTGGGGGGAAACGGGAGTATCCCGAGAAAACCCACTTTCACTGGTCAGGTGCCAATAATCTACCTGACCAGTGCCCCCACTCACCAAGTAACTGAAAGAAATTTCTTTTTCAGCTTTTTTTATGTGTTTTCTAGGCTGTTTATGTAATTGAATGGTGATATGTATGTGTTCCAAGTTTCTGGTGTTAGAGCTAATTGTTTGAACTGTTTGGTCTGTATGTTCCTATTTTTGGCTATTCTGTAAAATTTTTGTGGCAAGTTGTGTAAAGCGATCTTTGATTGTTGGTAACTTGGTAATGCTGTGTAGGTATTCTTGAGGTGTGTAGCTCGGCAGTCTGTACGCAATTTTAATTGTTGGTAACTTGGTAATGCTGTGTAGGTATTCTTGAGGTGTGTAGCTCGGCAGTCTGTACGCAATTTTAATTGCTCTGTTTTGTAAAATTTGTAGTTTCTTGTATTGGTTATCTGACATGATACATGTCACTGCCCTTCTGTATTCCATGAGTGGCCTGATAAATGCTTGGTAAATTGTTATTATTGATTTAGGTGAACATCCTTTGTTTGTTCCAGCTATTCTGTTTAGGTATTTTACTCTGACATTAACTCTTTTTGTAATGTCCTTGAAATGCGTGTTAAATTTGAAGTGAAGTTTATTCCTGGAAATTTAACTTTATTCGTGAAGGCAGTGTTAACGTCATTAAGTTTTAACTTGAGATTATTGAATTTTTTCCTTGATTTGTTTATTTTTTTGTGAAATGCAATTGCTTGTTTCTTTGTTGGGTTCAATGATACGTGCCACGAGTTGCACCACTTGCACCAGTGCGTGTTGGACTCTGTTCGAGGCTGTACCAGGGTTGCTCAAAATACTCCAAATGGCAATGTCGTCCACGTATTGTGATGTTGGTGTGTATGTTTGTTCAGGGAATGGGATGTTGTTAACAAATATGTTGTAAAGTGTTGGACTGAGTACCGAACCCTGTGGGACTCCTGCAGAGAATCCGAAACTAGTCGAGAATGAATCGTTAATTTTTATCCTGGCAGTTCGATGATTCAGGAAACTTGAAATCCATCTTAGTAATGTTATAGGTACTTTTAGTGAGTGTAGTTTGTATCTTAGTCCATCGTGCCATACTGAATCAAAGGCTTTTTGAATGTCTAGGAATGTAGCTATTGTTGTTTGTTTTCTGTTGTATCCGCTGTAGATTGATTTTGTTAATCTTACTAGATGATCGGTTGTCTGTCTGTGTTTTCTGCCAGAATTCTGATTCTCGTTAATTATGTTAATTGCTTCAAGGAAACAGTTAAGTATTTTTGTTATTATTTTTTCCATGAGTTTACCTAACGTGTTCAATAAGTTAATTGGTCTGAAGTTTTTGGGATTGGATGGGTCATTGTCTTTTTTAGGTATGACTCTAATAATTGCATGTTACCATGCCTTAGGGTAATAGCCAGCTTGTAGTGAGATGTTGTAGATGTCTGCGAGGTGTTTGATTACAGTGTCATTTAGGTTCTTTAGAATTGTGTTGCTGATTTGATCATCCCCAGGGGCTTTTCTTTTGATGGACTTGAGTGTCTGTTTGATTTCTGTTACTGATATGGGTCTTGAGTAGAATTCTTTGGTTATTTTGTGTTCTTATCTAGTTGTACTGAAAAAGTTGGGTTAAATGGTTCCTTGTTGTTGTTGCTAATGTAGTTCTTGATTTTTGTGAAGTGGTCTCTACTGAATGTATCTAGATCAGGGGTGATAAACGTGTCTTTGTAGTATTGTGCAAATAGTTCTGTTTGTTCGGTGTCTGAAGTGGCTGTGATGTTCTTGTAGTGTATCGTGTTTGTGCTGCTTGAGTCTTGGGTTTTCGTTATGTTTTTAAACTTCTTCCAAAAAAGTGCTTGGATCATTGTAGTTTTGGTCGATACTTTTACAGTATTGGTCCCAATTGTTTCGTTGTTGTTCGCGGATTAATTTCTTGATGTTATTACTTACTTTGTTGATGTGGCGTTTAGTTAATTTGTCTCGCGTACGTATAAATGTCCTTCTTAGTTTCCTACGTTCGGAGATTAATTTTAAAATTTCTGGTGTTAATTTCCAGTGACTAGGATTTGTGTTTCTAACTTTGGAGGGAATGATACTTTCCATTGCTTTTTTAATTGTTGTTGTTGTTAATGTGTTGACGTAGTTGTCAATATCTGTTTCTGATGTGATATTCGTCTCAATATTTGGAATATTGTTACATATTAGGCTATTAAATCTGACCCAGTCTGTTGTTGAATATTCGTAAATGATGGATTTAATACTTGGGGTGTTTCTATTACATAAGTATAGTGTAAAACTTATCGGATCACGGTCACTACCTAGCACAGAACCCCGAGACATGCCATTTATAACATTAGCAAAATTAGACTGAACTTCATAAATAACAACCTGATTTTGCCTAATTAGTTAACTTTAAATCATTTAACTATCATATATCCTACACTGGATGAGGCAAATCTTTTCACCAGTTTTTTTATTTGACACCTTTTTAAAACCTTTCTGAAAACCATGTAAATCAAAACCACTCCTTTCTTATCCACGTAAGAAGTAATATCTTGAAAAAAAAAAGTTAAATGATTTTAAGATAGGACGCTCCTTTTATAGTCATGCTGGTTATCTGAAAAAACATTGAATTTCATCAAATGATTCTGCAAAGCATATTTTATCACTTTATAAAGTCTTTAAACCCATTAAAGTGAGACTAACTAAGCAAAAATTCCCCTTCCTCTTTTAAAACTTTTGGGTATATTTTATCAGATATATTATATATTCTTAAAATCTCAAGTTTTTACTAAAAACTCCAAATTAGCATCAAAACCACACCGTTCCAAAACATTTCTTCAAAATAAATCCTGAATAAAATCAATGACCTCCTACCTCATAGCCTCAAAACTGGATTTCTAAAAATTTTCAATTAAAACTGAATTATCCTAGTCAACATGCAGTAAAATATCCAACCTAATTATGCTATGGTCATTCCTCCCACCTCAACACCAGTAACTATATCCTCATTAGATGTTAGCTACAAATCCAGTTCAGCATCTCCCTTCTATCTCTAGTTGGTTCATTAACCATTTGGTGAAAAAAAAAATATTGTGCTACTTCTAGAAACCTATCCACCTCCTTTTCAGACTCCAAATACTCCTAATCAATATTACTGAAATAAAAATCTCTTATGGTAATTACCTGAATTACAGAATATACAATTGCAACTCTCCAAGAAAATCTTGTCAGACACTACCCAAAAAGGTTTAGTTATATTATGAGAAGTAAATAATGGAAGATTACAATGTAAAATGTAAATCAAAGTATAATCTGTTATGGATTTTTTTTTAAAGATGAATAACTATTTTTTTTGTTTAATATGTACTTTTTACTCAAAGTAAAAACTAAATTATAAGTAAAATCATAAATAATAGAAACACAGTTTTTCTGAATAGAGTTTTTCAATGCCAGGGTATGGATTTTCTTTGAAGTTAAAAGACCTGTTGAATTAATGAGAAAGTCTAAATTATAACACTTTCAGAATCACTTGTTTAATTTATTTAAATTGTTTCAATTCAACTTCCGGTTATGTATATATAAATATATATGTCTCACCAAAACAGAACAATACTGCATTTAAATTATTTAAACAGAAAAATATTACAGATGTAGTGTCTCTCATAAACTACATCTACTCAAATATAAATCACAAAACGTTCAGAAGGAAAATATGTAAGAGACAATCACGATGCCACTTACCACACACACCACTTCCTAGTTGTCTTTGAGACCATAGTGGACAATCAGATAATGAAGACTCACTTCCTGTACAATTAGGGTTTTCATATAACAGCTGACTGGAATCATTACTTTTGTGAAACCAGTGATAGATGACCCCACCTGTATACCCTAGCTGCTGGCATACCACTTGGAGATCTGTTTCTGTCCAACTTGAACACAATACAAAATGTTTAAAATTTGCACTAGTACAGTATAACTGGCCTATAACCAAAACACATGAAATGTTTTCTTAACATAAAATTATTCCTATAATAATAGAAGCTTAAAATTTTAAAGTATTATTTTGGTAAATTGAACATTACTGTAATACTTGAAATGACCTAATATATATTGAACCAAAGGATGTGCACTAGATTGCATTGTAAAATGAGCTACCAAAAGTGTTGGTCGTCAAGAAATTAATGTCGCGTTTTAGAACACTTTCATTAACCACCCCCAAAAAACGTACATCACATATAATAGT
>NW_013670646.1:27492-28481 GCF_000517525.1 Limulus polyphemus | reverse complement strand
AACACACTCGTGAAATGGTCCTCAAATTGCATGTCTCTCATGAAACGATGCCTAAACATCTAATGAATATGGGAAAACTTCATAAAGAAGGTGTTTAGGTGTTTCATCGTTTCCAACGTTTCTTCGTCTCTTCTGGTGCGTAATGAGTGTGAACCATTTTTGGACAGAATTGTCACCTGTAATGAAAAATGGATTCTCTTTGCGAATATTAAATGCCAAAAACAATGGCTCAGTCCTATAGAAAAACCACTTTCGACCCCAAAACCTGGACTCCATCCGCAGAAAGTATTGCTTTGCATTTGCTGGGACATCAAAGGAGAAATTCATTTCGAACTCCTCAGTCCACAGCGAACTGTCAATGCAGCTATAGTCAGCTACTGGAATGTTTAAATCAAGCCCTTCATCAGAAACGCCCTTTACTCGTCAGCCGGAAAGGTGTTCTTCTTCTCCAAAACAATGCACGTTTGATGCAACACAAAATTAGGGAGTTGGGTTGGGAAGTTCTCCTCCACCCACCATATTGTTGCGTCAGCGAGGTCACGTGACTAGTATCACGCCACTCCTTCTCTCGAACCTTCGAGAGATTACTAGATATAGGGTAGTCTGGTATATATAACATGGTCGCAACGTGACGAGAGAATGTGTGTAGGTAATGAGTAATTGAACTGCAGTCAGAGAGAGACGTACTGTTGAAGTTAACGTCGTTATTATAGTTTGTTATAGCGCGACTGTTAAATTTGAGTGTATCGTAAAGTTGTATTCGGAAAGAATAAATCAGTTTTATTAAGAAAGGACTTGTGTCGCTAAAGTTTCGTGGGAATGAAGTTACGGAAAATCAACTAACGAACCGAGACGTGACAATATTCTTCAGATATGGCACCATCAGATTACCATCTTTTTCGTTCGCTGAAACACCAACTTAATGGGAAAACATATGCAAATTTAGAAGGTCTATAAAAGGACATCGACAAGTTTTTTTGCTTCAAAGC
>NW_013670646.1:24248-27249 GCF_000517525.1 Limulus polyphemus | reverse complement strand
CAACATTAATTTCTTGACGACTTAATACAAGCCTACAAAGCATCTATCTTTGCCTTAATACCTGCTCTTTAATAAGGGGAACACGAAGCACAAAAAATCTAGTACTTATGACTTAGTTTTATATAACTAGAGGACTAAGCACAAAAACAAGATTTATGTACTTTAACAAATGTTCTTACTATACAGAATAAATGTTTAACTGTCTAAGAATTTATGGCATTGCTTATTAAATTCTTGCCTTGTAATAGATATGGGAAATAGAGGTGATGGAAGTGCAGTAAGACTTCCTAGCTCAGTCAAAGTACAGGAGCACTGTGCACCTACTGATGGTATTAGATGAAGAGTTGAATTGCACTGTTTGTTTTACACCACATGTTTCTAAACATTATTTCTGGTATATGAAAATACCACGTGTTTCTATCGTCTTGTAGTATCATAGCATTTATTTCTAAATTCATTCTTTGTTCTGAATAAGTGCTGATTTCATGCAACTTGTTGTCACAAAAACGGTTAAGTTGATCTTGCTTCAAGTTCCTTTGTTCTTAAAAACAGGTAAGTTGCCACATGAGTAGCATCGCTTAATATGACACAGTAATTATGTAAGGATTTAATAAGCAGTGTTTCTCAACAGTTGTTCAGGTGATATTTAGAGGTTATAGTACTACCTATGTTACAATGCGAATGACCAGTCACATAGGTAATGCTTGTAAATCTGGGTTCATGCGAGGTTTCTTGCGAACTAAAGAGTGCTTAGCATGTTCAGACGTCCTGGTTTTGCTGTGACAGTCCCATTTATTAGTAGCTTGTCCTAGTGTTTAGAGAAAATGACTTGGGGTGCACAAAACATCCCAGTTTTATTATAAAGACACCACACTGTCAGTCACATCGAATAACGCATGTAATAGGCTTACTTGACTTGCTCATTGTTGTTTGTTATGTTATGAATTTCGCGCAAAGCTACACGAGGGCTATCTGCGTTAGCTGTCCCTAATTTAGCAGTGTAAGACTATAGGGAAGGCAGCTAGTCATTACCATCCACCGCCAACTCTTGGGCTACTCTTTTACCAACAAATAGTGGGATTGACCGTCACATTATAACGCCCTCACGGCTGAAAGGGCGAGCATGTTTTTGTTGTAACACACACGTCTGTCTGTGTTTTGATCAATCCAAACATCTTATTCTCTTCTTGACTATTGTTAATAGACTGTAGAAATGATATGAAGTTATTCAAAAAATCAGAGCTTTAAGAAACACTGATTTTACTTCCCCCCTCAGGGACATGTCCATGAATGGACTGACTACATCATTTAGTGCTATTTTACTATTTCTCTTTATTTAGTTGTATATACTCGCAAACAGTTCCATTGCAAAAAGTCACTTTTTTCACTTGAAATAATTATCAATTGCATATTTCACATATAAAAACCCTTTTAAATACTACACAAGTGATACTTAATTCTAAGCTATATGTTATGGTCTAGTACAGGTAGATTTTTTTCTTATAGTAAACATTGAGTGGGGAGAGATACTTAGGGTTCTCACCATCATGTATGATATAGCGATCTATCGCGGTTAATGAGTCATTTTTATATAAGTTTTTATCAAAGTATTAGAACAATCAGATGTAACATGTACTTTCCCGACCCCCCAAACGCTTTCGAAAGTTCCGTAAATCAACCTGTGCGTAGTGAGAAAAACCCTGGTCTCAACATAGAGACAGATAAGGCAGTGCTCATCATCAAAACACACTTTACACAGTCATGGATTGAATTTTATAACTATTTAATGAAAAAAAAAAAACAGAACTTCTACATTTCATCCATTCTTCACAAAAAAGTATTTAAAGGGTTTCAAAGTAATGCTAAAACTTAAAAGTAATATGTTTGAAAATGTTATGGGTTCTTAAATAAATTCAGGTATGGAGTAGCCTATTCTAAGATGTTTGTTTGTAGTTAAGCGCAAAGCTACATAAAGGGCTATCTGTGCTCTACCCACCACAGGTATCTAAATCCGGTTAATAGTGTTGTAAGTCAGCAGATATACGGCTGTGCCACTGGAAGGCATTTTAAGATGAATTGGATAAAGTGAATAATTAAATACTTCTTGAATGCATAATTAGATTATTTTTGCTCATTTGTTTTGTGTTTATTACCAAAAAAATAGTTGAAATCATTTCACAAACAATGTCAATGTTAATATATTTGGAAATGTTGTGGAACAGTTCAATAAATTTAAAGTAAATTAAATAAAAGTTAAGTTATTTTAGACGTGTAATAACTATTTTGTAATTAGGGGCAAGGTCTGGGCTGTCCCAGTTTTTCAGTTTGGAAATATGGTAACCCTATCAATCTTGCATTTAGTTAGTCTAGTTAAGAACATCACTTGAACAGTAGGCAGTCCTGTGATCCACTAAATACGAATGTCCAGTGTATCAATATCTTGACAGAATATCAAGCAAACTTAAAGTTAATTCAACATAATTTTGTGCAAAAAGATATTTTTAAATATAAATTCTGCATCTTTTGGTAGTTTTCCAGTGCTATTTCATGATATTTACATTAATTTAATGTAAGAAATATGGCATCAGCAACTTCAGAAAAACGTTTGCTTCTTGTATTAAAGTTTAAAAAACCCTGTGGTATCAAACAGTCAGATTTACGTTTCAGTTTGTTTGCACATGACATTTTATAGCAATCTGTTATAAACACTGTGGTGAGACTTCAGTTAAACATTTTTTTTTCCATTTAAATAGGTAAACTGTTCCTGTGCCAATGTTTGTGGTGTTAATTACTATTAGAATTTCTAAGCAAGTTGGTTAAAATCACATTATAGAATATTATATAAAAACTAAAAAAAATGTTTTTTAAATCCTTACAAAACAAAAAATGTTTTATTTTGAAGAATCGTATGCATTATTGTAAGTCCAGTCTCGTTTGTTTGTTTTGAATTTCGCGCAAAGCTACATGAGGGCTATCTGCGCTACCCGTCCCTAATTTAGCA
>NW_013670646.1:19620-23744 GCF_000517525.1 Limulus polyphemus | reverse complement strand
CGACTCTCAGATTATGAGTCGAGCGCCCTAACCACCTGGCCATGCCGGGCCCCAGTCTTACTTAACAACGACAAAATTGAAAAGTTATTTATTTCTTCGCCTCTGTACCTTATATTCGTTGATATGCCTAATTCACAAATAAACTTTAACAGTCACTTACTTGATAAATATTCTTTGTATCTAGGGCACTGAATTGACTTACTAACCAACTTACAGTCTGACTCGATAATAATAATAACTCACACATTAACTCCCTCCTATTTGTATAGATCAATATTTCCCCCAAACCTTGCGAAAATCCGAATAGTCACGTTAGAGCTAGACATTCAGGAAACTTCAAGATGTCGTGTTAAAACTCCCTCTAACAGGAAGACACCTAAATTAGAATATTAAATACATAGCATACAACACACTACTAGGATGTAGTACTAACACTAAATAAATATAATACCAATTACAAATCATAACATATGACCATATTCATTGCCAAATGGTAAAAATACAGCAAAAGCTTTCAAAAATTGAAAATGATAAAAGTTTATATAACTAAAATTAAATTATTATTTTTTATTCATGGAACACAAAAGCTTACTTTTTTGAGTTCGTGCACACAGATCGCCATTTTTCTTTGTAGTATAATTGCAGTCTTCCTTTGAAAGGAGAGTCACCATCTACTAATCGTGCTTCCGACCAGCTA
Organism: Limulus polyphemus; assembly: GCF_000517525.1. Classification (NCBI taxonomy): domain Eukaryota; kingdom Metazoa; phylum Arthropoda; class Merostomata; order Xiphosura; family Limulidae; genus Limulus; species Limulus polyphemus. The sequence goes on along the minus strand of NW_013670646.1, from coordinate 23,047 downwards.
GGGACATTTTTACCAAATTTCCCCCATGATGTTGAACTAGTTGAGGTTCGTGTAAATATGATATGTTGATCTTTTTCACCCTGAGATTGCAAAAGGTTAACAAAAATTTTAATACGATCATACGTAACACAGTCATTACACAGAATTTATGTTTAACAGAGACAAAATGTACATGCCCAACCACCTCGGTGGCTCAGCGGTAAGACTGAAAGCTCATAACGCTAAAACTAGGTTTCGATACCCGCACTGAGCAATGCACAATTAGTCCACTGTGTAGATTTGCACTTAACAACAAACAAACAATACACAATTTCAAAGGGCGTTTTAAACAACAAACTTAACAATAAGAAATATTGTCATCATCTTTCATAATAATCTTCTAAATAGTTTTTTTAGATATTGAAGCTATCGTGTGAAAGTAATTTAACTAATAAATAAAGTATTTTTTGAAATAACAGAAACTATACTACCATACTGTAGTAACAACATAGTTTGAAGTTAAAAAAACAGTTTTCAGTAGTATTACTTATTGATAAACAGTCAATATCCCGCAAGTTATATGAATGATAACTACAAAGATAAAAAATAAATATCTAAAGTTCTGTCGTTTGTCTAGTATAAGTTATGTTAATTTTTTCTATAAATCCCTCTCAACAAAACATTTAAAAAACAATAAGCAAGTGATCTTTAAATATTTTAGGTTCTGAACAATTATATATATAGCAAATTAGACAAACAGAAATCTATATTTTAGTCGACTACTTTGACACTGACTAAACTTTAAGATATTCTCTCTCTTTATTGAGTTATACCAAAACACTAATAAATTATAAAACTGACAGCAATTTATCATAAAAAAACCGCAACTTGTCCAGGGTAGTTAAGAAAAAAGGTATGTTCACGGGTGCTTTAAGATATTCAGCACTTGGTAGAAGAAATGTGACTGACCAAGAACAACTAACTGTAACCACTGTTTCGAGTGACAAGACTTGCAGTTTGATCACATTATAAGGCAAAAATCCTCTTTTTATAAATGGATCGTACTTCTGACAATAAAGAATGGTTTTTCGGCCTCAGATGTTAAGTATTTGCTTGTTAGTATATTTGTAGTGCAAAGCTATACAATGGTCCCTCTGCGCTCTGTCCACCGTGGGGAACTGAACTCTGCATTTTAGCTTTGTAAGTCCATAAACTTACCGCTGACCTATCGAAGGCTCTCGGATGTTACAGTCACGGCTTAGTTTGGGTACAAGTTGTAACAGAGAACGTAAAGATGTTTTCTCATATATCATTTGGCTTTAGTCTGAAAAGAAAAATGTGTGCATCGTTCCACATACAAATCTTAGTTTGTTGAACCACAGCTTTAGCCGTAAACTTTTTACGCTACATCAACACGGTCACGGTCAAAAAGCAAACCGGAAGGAACAAGAATTTCCTTATTTAATCTAAGCGTGAAAGATGATTTAACAATGTGTGACTCACTAAAATGTTTTGTCTAAAAGAAATTAAAATTTGCTTCTGTTACTTGGTATTGAGTTGTACCATCAATATCAACTGGATTTCAACATTAAGTAAATTGCTATATATGCAATTTAATCCCTTATTAAAACAAAATGGGATCCTCAACAACCGCGCCTGTAATTAGATCTCAAATTGGTTAAGAGATGGAGCTAAAAGTTTATACTTGAAAAAAAAACTCAGAACCATTCTATGACCCGCTATGCTCGGCTAAACAAAAAGCGCATTTACATCATTTAAATCCCTCTGGTCGTAGTCCAAGAGTTGATGGTAGGTGTTGTTGTTGAATAGCTGCATTCTATCTAACCTATCCTTTCAAAAATAGGGACAACTAACGTAGAAAATAAAAAACAACAAAACTCAAATATAATATTCTTCATTAGCGAGCTAGGAATGACTAACCACAATCTGGGGCAGTCACAGTTAAATATAATATTCTTCATTAGCAAGCTAGGAATGACTAACCACAATCTGGGACAGTCACAGTTAAATATAATATTCTTCATTAGCAAGCTAGGAATGACTAACCACAATCTGGGACAGTCACAGTGTGTCCGGCTTGCGTTTTTCAAGGAAAATTATAGCTTTTAATTAACACTTTAAAGGTGACTGTTTTTCATTCTCATAAAGGATGACTTTAAGGATGGTTGGTTTGGTATTCTAATATGGTACTGTGTGACTTCATATATTAGTAATTCGGTCTGTTTTCTATATACGATAAATGTATGATAGTGACTACAACTAGACAATGAATGGTAGAATGTCTCGGAAAGTTATGGTTTGAATTAAGGACCTGGTTGTCACCAGTCTACCGGTTCTTCCCCGTGTTTGGTAGATACTGTTGGGTACTATCCCTGCTATTGTCTACCTTTAGGATTAAACTTTGTGCACTTTTCTGTAACCATTATTTTTGAAACTTCTTGAGCGACATTTATTATATTTACATATTCAACACTGTTTTATGGAATAGAGTTGAGAGAACATTTATGGTTAATGCTTTTTTGTAATCATGTTTTAACTTGTATGTGAATAAAACTATAAATATAACTGTAAATATAACCAAAATAGTTCCATGTTAATGATCACTAAGAGTATGAAAAGTTACTCCATCGATTTCATGAACAAAAATATTGTTCGCTGATATTATTTCTCCAAATTACAGAATACCTATAGATTAATGTTACTCTAATCTTAAGATTCCTTCTCTAAAAGAGGAATTTGTTATGCAGAAGAACCTTTAAAAATATTAGTCTACTAACTTTATGCCAATCACATCTGCTTTTTTATGAACATACATTACAAGTTTTATGTCAGTACACAAGAAGGCGCTATAAAATTTTACAAAGTAGGTAACAACTGGGGCGAGAGAAAGAATATGTCAAGTACAGAAGGGCTTATTTTCCAGCAGTGAAATATGCTTTAATTACTTGAGATCTTCCTCAATAGGGGATCACAGTGAACATTTGTTGAGAAAAAGCTCGGTATATCTGCATTAAAGTTTAAATATAAAGAGTAAAGAACACTCGCGAGTACCAGCTATAAAAGGTTTACAATGCTGCGTACAGAAAAAAACACAAAGTCTATAGTTTTCAATACACACACATATTATATAATCAATCGTTGAGAGCATCTACTGTTCTAGCGTTCCTTTATGCTAATACATCGACAAGAGTAATGTTTGCTTTAAGCATAAGTTATCTTCACTATACACACGGCAGGGATTGAAATTCGAATGTTAGCTTTATAAGCTTACTGCTAGAAACTGAAATATGACCCCACAGTAGCACAGCGGTATGTCTGCGGAGTTACAACGCTAGAATCCGGGTTTCGATGCTCGTAGTGGCCCATTGTGTAAGTTTGTGCTTACTTACAAACAACTGAAGTATATATATGTGTGTGTGTGTGTGTG
>NW_013670646.1:4726-18794 GCF_000517525.1 Limulus polyphemus | reverse complement strand
CATATATATCCTATATTTTATACAAGCATACATATATATCCTATATTTTATACAAGCATACATATATATCCTATATTCTATACAAGCATACATATACTGTATATATCCTATATTTTATACGATGGTTGTTTATTCAACAATCAAACTATTACTTCAGCCTGACTTATTGTAATACGAGAAAGGCCACTCTTGTTACAAACAAGAAAAGGATTCTATTTCACGATCTTAATTCGTTAGCACGCATTTTTAACATTTCCGTATAATAAAAACACACTATTTTCGTCTTTCACCCAGAAATTGTAATCACACATTCACCATTTGTTAAACAAATTGCGCGCCACTAGAAATCGTCTTAATAAATATATACTGCTACAATAATAGTTTACTTATTTTACCTAATTTCCGATGACAAAGATTTTAATGAAGTTAAAAAACGACAAAATATATGTTAATTAAAAACAATGACCGCTCAGAACGGAATGGAATGTGCTTTCTTTACTGTTTTTACTGGATTTGACTGAAAAAATAAGACTAACAGAATTGTAACACAACGCAACTGTGCCATTTTCTCTCTTATGATGGTTTGATATGTTGTGTTTTATAGGGGAAAATACATTAACAACAACACAAAAAACTAGTCACTTTACTGATATGATTTTCTAGCTTTTAAACGCATGGGCCTAAACAGTTTTAATTCTTTTGTACGACTGACTCATTTTTTAACTCGTTGTAAAATTAGTTTGTGCTTTCCTCTTCTGGCTTGGAATTTTCGGTTAATATCGGAACGAAAATTTAGTCAAAAACTGTATATGGCAATGTTTGACCCCTGGTTGGCGACGAACTTTGCCTTTATTTAGAATTAAAAATCCCTTATAAAGCAAAACATGAGTCATATGTTTAAAAGTTCTGTAGTACACGCATATAGCAACACGAACTATTAATAGTTCTGTACTACTCACATACATCCTCGCGAATAATTAAAAGTTCTGAACTACACACACATACGTCCATACGAATAATTAAAAGTTCTGAACTACACACATATACATCCATACGAACAATTAAGAGTTTTGAACTACACACACATATACGTCCATACGAATAATTAAAAGTTCTGAACTACACACATACATCCACACGAAGAGCCAGACAGGCAAAACGACTGAACGTTTCACTGCATCTTAAAACAAGAATCATAGAGAATTTTATTCGTAAACATACAAAAGCTACTAAGCTATGCTATTCCAATTTTTCACACTGTCTGCGTTGCTGAGGGATATATGAGTATGATCTGATCTGGAAACAATCCTTTGGTGACCGGTTGCATCGAGAAAGTTGTTCAAACTTAAACCTTGAAAGTTCTGGCCAATCGGATTATATAACAGTGCTAAACTTTTAGTCAAAGTTAAATATATAATTTATATTTCAAAACATAAGCGCACAGTACACCCTTTAATATTACAGGATTAAAATTAATTTCAAAAATAAAAAAGTAGCAATATTTTGATATTGATTTTCTTTTAATTAATGTCAGGTTGATTTTATATATTAACTGTGAAATGCACGTTTACGTGAATGAAACTGGAATAATGGAAAGTCAGACAAGAATCCGAAGTAAGCATTAATGACAAATTCTTTTAAATATTTATATTTTGTTTAGACTGAAAAGTTCTCGTTAAGCTCTGAGAGAGAGCGTAAACATAGTTGCTAGAGGTCATACTGAAAGAAGACGCAGTTAGTTTAAATCATGGTTTATTATACTCTGCCAGTGAGTTCCAATAAACCATTAAACTATATTTCTTGTTCAATACCAAAATATCCATCTGAAATCCACAAGAACATTCAAGGACAGTGATCACAAGATACGCTAAGAAAGAATGTATCACTAAAGGACAACTGAACATGTAAAGGCTTCCGGTAATAATGACGTCATTTGGAAAGTCGCATTTCTTGTGCATATGTTATACGTGATAATTCCACACAAAAAAGTAATATTTCAATATGGAATTTGTAATTTTTTACTCATGGCTTGCGCAAATGTGCTCGAAATTCACAATAAAATGGAATAGAAAAAAAGTGCAAAAATTCTGTATTTCTATCTTGGTGGTAATCACATGTTAATCTTCCCTAAACAGGGCCCGAGAAAACCAAATTATTCCAGTCGAGCATCTTTATATTACAAAAGTTGTTAAATATACTAATAACGTGTTCTGATTCCTTTAAGAACAATGATAAGAGGAGTGTCCCCCCCCCCTCCCCAGTGGCACATCGGTTTGTCTGCGGACTTACAACGCTAGAAACCGGGTTTCCATACCCATGGTGGGCAAAGCACAGATATTCCATTGTATAGCTTTATGCTTAATTACAAACAAACAATAACAAAAGTGTTTTATGAAACCTTTATATCGTGCTTCATTTTGGACTGTGTTTACAGAGTTTAATACCCTTCTTGTCGAAAAGGCATGACTGAGGAGCAATATATTTTTGTTCGAGTCCTTGAAAATTAAAACAAAAATTCCTAGTTTATGGCTTCAAGTTACCAAACGGGTGTCTAAATTCCATGATCCTAGAGAACTATAATCTTGTCAATACAAAGCCAAACAGACGAATACATAGGGCGTAGTTCCTACTTCCACCGAAATGTATCCCAACAGGACCTCTTGTCAATACAAAGCCAAACAGACGAATACATAGGGCGTAGTTCCTACTTCCACCGAAATGTATCCCAACAGGACCTCTTGTCAATACAAAGCCAAACAGACAAATACACAGGGCGTAGTTCCTATTTCCACAGACAAATACATAGGGCGTAGTTCCTACTTCCACAGACAAATACATAGGGCGTAGTTCCTACTTCCACAGACAAATACATAGGGCGTAGTTCCTACTTCCACCGACAAATACATAGAGCGTAGTTCCTACTTCCACAGACAAATACATAGGGCGTAGTTCCTACTTCCACAGACAAATACATAGGGCGTAGTTCCTACTTCCACCGAAATGTATCCCAACAGGACCCATAATATATTTTAATTTCTACCTATTTTTATGGGAATACATATACATTCATATATATAGGGAATTCGGAGAAGATTTGCTCTGCACTTTATCAAAATCGATTTTAAATATTTCAATAAATCCAGCAGCCCTGATGGCTTGTTGGAATATGTTGGAAAAATATACATTTTAGTTTAAGAGTTATTGTTTAGTGATATAATGTTAACGATTATTTAGTTTTCATAACAAGAGTGTTAAAAGTTAATTATTTTAAAAGCGATAAGTTATGACAAGTTTTGTTACGTAATTTGTACGAGTCGTACGTTATGTGTAGTTTAAATGTTGTACTAGGTTTTTCTATTAGTGATGTCATCTTACTCGAAGCTTCTAAGTTTTCTCGTTATGTAACATGTGTTGTCACTAAAGGGCTAGATATTTCTAGATTTTTTTCTCGGATGTTATAAATACTTGCGGATACAGCAAATCAAGTTAAGTTAAAGTAAGTTAGAGAACGCAAAAGTGAAGTTAGACTGCGTGATTGTCAGTTTAGCCATAACAAGTGATTTCTAAAGTGAAAGTTTCACAGTTGATATTGTAACAACAGAGATAGAGAAGAATAATTCGTCATGGCAATTGTGTTCTAAAGTAATTGGACCAACCTGTGTGGACTTCTGACATAAAAGAGAATTACTTAAAAGCTCTGGATACAACTGTGGTAACTCACAGTGTAAAGTAAGTGAATTTATCACTGATTGTATTGTGATAAAAGAGGAAAGCAGAAATGAATAGTCTTATCAACTGGATTCTAAAGTAACTGAACCAGACTGTGTAGAATTCTGATGAAAAGGTAAGTTATTTAAAGCTCTAGATTCAACTGTGGTAAGCAATAGTGTACCGAATTTTTGTACATACGTTTTACTTGTTTTGATAAAACAAGAGGATTGTGTACTGTCCATTTATTGTTGACATTTATCACAGACACCTACTGTAAAGTATCCGGCCTCCATAAATACTTAACAGAATACAAATTTTCACCCAACAGCCCTAATAGCTCTCCAGAGTGTGTTCACCAAGCAGCCCTCGCACCTTACTGGAATATGCAGGTTTTATTAAGCCAGCAGTCCTAGTGGCTTACTGAAATATACGTGTTTGGTCAACCCAATAGCTCTAGTGGCTAACCAGAACATGCACATCTTCTTAACCCAAAAGTCCTAGTGTCTTACCAGAATATATGTGTCTGATTAACTTAGTAACCCAAGCAGCTTAACAGAGTATAGATGTTTAGTCAACTCAGCAGCCCCAGTGGCTTACCAGAATATATATGTTTTGTTAACCCAGCAGCCCTAAGAGCTTAGCAGAATATACGTTTGGTTAAATCAACAGTCGTAGCAGCTAAGCAGAATATACATGTTTGGTTAACCGAGCAGCCCTATTAGCCAGAATATACACGTTTGGTTAACTCAACAGTCCTAGCAGCTTAGCAGAATATACATTTTTGGTTAACCCAGCAGCCCTATTGGCCAGAATATACACGTTTGGTTAATTCAACAGTCCTAGCAGCTTAGCAGAATATATATGTTTGGTTAACCCAGCAGCCCTATTGGCCAGAATATACACGTTTGGTTAATTCAACAGTCCTAGCAGCTTAGCAGAATATATATGTTTGGTTAACCCAGCAGCCCTAAGAGTTTAGCAGAATATACGTTTGGTTAAATCAACAGTCGTAGCAGCTTAGCAGAATATACATGTTTGGTTAACCCAGCAGTTCTATTGGCTACCATAATATACACGTTTGGTTAACTCAACAGTCCTAGCAGCTTAGCAGAATATACATGTTTGGTTAACCCAGCAGCCCTATTGGCTACCAGAATATACACGTTTGGTTAACTCAACAGTCCTAGCAGCTTAGCAGAATATACATGTTTGGTTAACCCAGCAGCCCTATTGGCTACCAGAATATGTATTATTTTTATTGGGACAAGATTTTATTAGTACCTACAACAGTTAACAACAATCGTTAAGGAACATCGTGTAGTTTTGCTCTACAGAGCCCATTAGGTCTGGTTGCATTGGTTAAAAGTCCACTCTGGTAAACAGGAAATATTGAAGCGTTCTTGTTTAGAAAAACACATGAAGACAAACAGCGCAATATATTCTATGTTTACGACTATCTGGATCCCAACAAATCAACTGACAGCAATTTATATACGAAACAATCTGAGCATGGGATATTGTTACGACGTCATAGGCACTTAAGGTATTTTATAAAAACAACACGCCTCTATCTATATATCAAAAAGTCAACAATTAGTGTATTATAAAAATCGTTTAAGGTGCATAGCAATAGGTTTCTGGTGATAAGGAGATACTACAAGTCAATAGTCAAAGCTACGTATATAAGTCATGACTGTGTATATTTTACATTCAATTGTGTAAACACTATAAATATAATATAAAATGTAACAGTAATAAACTATATATAATACGACGTATAAATTCCCAGAGCTAGTACGTTTCTCTCCACACGCCTATCATTTATGTCATAGTTATAAACCCACAAGCAGGGCTGACGAGAGGGGGGGGGGCAGCTGCCCCGGGGCCTGTTAAGGGGCCCGGCAGTGGGACATTCCAAAGCTCACTAGAAATGCATACTACTTAATGAGCTAAAGTGGCTATTGCTTTTTCATGGATTCTTGGTGAAATTTGTCACCTATATTTCTTTTATGAAAAAATCAGCAAAAGTATATAAACAGAATGAAAGGGGTCCCGAAGATATTACTGGCCTCGGGGCCTGGGCTGGCTCTCGACACCCCTGCCCATAAGTATTAGAAACATATACAGCCTGTAGAATCTGCATGAGCTATCTATATTCTATTTGCCCGGATGTCCTACACTGGTCACATAATCGACGGCATAGCGGAACTCGGAGACTAGAGGACTAACAATAGTCTGTATGGTTGTTACTCCCCCTCCCCCTCAATCTTCATTGTGGAACAGAGTGCAACAAGCGTGGCTTTGGTCATGAGCTCATGGCCTAGGATTTTCGTCTGGTAGTTTCACTTTTATTATTACCCTCGCCCCCGGAGGAGGGGGGATTATAATTGGGTCTGTATATGTGTGTATATTTGTCTGTGTTTCCTCGCGCGCGTAGCTCGAAAACCAACACACAGATGTACACGAAAATTTTACTCAAAATGAGAATTCAATATGTGACAGTTTTTTTCCAAATTTGGTCCGGAGCCAAATCCGGTTCCTGATTCTGGATCACTTTGAAACATTTTTTTTTTATAATGGGCACATTAAGGTTGAGACTTCCCATCACACTATAAAAAACAAATGATCCAGATCTTTGATCATTCTGGATCTGAGAAGTATTTTGTGAGTTTTAGAAGGTGTAATTTGACGTTATCCAATACAAACAAAAGTACCCATTCCCAATAACAGGAAAGTTTAAGTTAATCTAGCAATTTAAATTAATTCATGGACTTTAAAATGTTACCCCTAGCAATTTCTGGTAAGACTCAAGCTATCACAAAGTCACGTTTGAAACTGTTAAACCTTTCTTCTTTTTTTGTTTCGTAATTGTGTGTAGCCAACTAAGTATACTACTTATAGTTCTTACATTAAAAGTTAATCATGCCTAACTCCAGAATTACTCACTTCCTTACCATAAGTATTTTAGTATTACACTTTTATCAGGGTAGTTTACCCAGCCTGAAGACAGTTCTGAGAAGAGAATGAAAGCTCAGAATGAAAATAGTTTTATCCAATGTAAGGCGTATTACAGATCACACGTTTCTAGACGAAATTTGAACTAGGTCGATTTATAGATTCTATAGTAAACACTTCCTGTCTAGAACAAATGTGTTTCAGTTTGTTTTTAGAGGTTTATGATAATATGTAAAATTTTGAAGACGTTACTTGCCGTTTTTACAACCATGTTCTCAGTTCTGAGAGTTGTAATGTCAAGTCCTATTATGGAGTTAAGAAAAAGGTTTCTAACACCTCACATTTTGTTTGTTGCATTAAAATTTGTATATTTATTGTTTAAAAGAAATCTCCTAAGCTAGGAGAACCTCATAAGATTATGGCCAAAAATATCACTAAGAGGGAGGATACCTAACTATGAATCAATGAAGTTGATTTCAGATTAGTTTTTCAACCCATGTCACGCATACAAACATTTTTCCGTACTAAAGCTCTCCCAATTTCTATTTTTTCATGGCTTGTATATATTTACACGTATAGAGACTGTAAGGCCTGATATATTGGCAAAACCAAGCCCCATCTACTAGTTAGAGCCAATGAAGTGAAAGCTTTTGATTTATGACTTCGCATACACCTAGTTAGAACGGTATATTAATTTATATTAATTATTGTGCTTATTTTCAGTTACGAAACTTATGATCTATGTAGGTAGCTTGCTTTAATAAGAAGTTATGATAAATATCTAACAAAAATAAAGATTTTTTTGCTTATTACTGACATCGTACTTTTTTTTTCCTCTTGCGATAAAAGTGCATTGCAATTCACTGCTCTTCAAATAATAAGTTGGGCAAACCACGGGGTACACTGACTATTTCACCACATGGCTTAGGGGACACGAGGCACACTGATATTTCATCCCCACCCTATAGCTATAGCGGACACGGGGTACACTGACTATTTCACTCCCACCCAAAAGCTAAAGCGGAGAGTACGCTATACATGATTCTGTCTAGACTCGAGAGTCTAGAGGTTAAAGATCTGCTCGAGCAGTTTTACTGTGAACGAGAATATGCCGCTGTAATTATACCTACTAACCTTTCAGCAGTTGTCACTGTACAATGGGGTGATTCTCAGTTTCATATACGTTTCCTTGCTGTGGTTTATGCTTATATGCATATAAGACGAAAAAACTGTGTAAAAGAAAGAGCGTTTCTGCACTAGATACAAAAATGACGAGGCAAGTACTACCACCCACACCCCATTGCATATCCTAACCTCACATTTCATAGCTAACTAAAATAAATAAATTTTGTGAAATCAAGCTTGACCAACAAAGAGACAGAAAAGTGCAGTCGAGGCAGTCAAACGTCGGTAAATTCCTTTGTGAGCCAATCAAAATTATGATCATTCATGAAATGAATTCGTGGCGTATTTATAGAATAATTATTGCTAAAAAATAATTTAGCTTAACAACTTCTAATATATAGTAAAACTAGTGCGTTTTGGTAAAACCACGATCTAGCAATGGCTTTTATGTCATGTTGCTTAGCAACAAAAGTATAACCTATGTTATGTACTGAAAGTATAAAATGAAATGTATAGACAACAAAACTGGAAACATATATGTCGATTTCATAATTTATAGTCTCCGTTGATTAAAGAGGGTTATTTTTCATTAAAAATGTTGGTGATATAACAGAAATTAGCTTAAATTCAGAAATGATTTAAGTATAAAATTGAATCGATATTTTTATTTTCATGATAAATTTTATTCACTTGGCTTTAGGCTAGATTATCCCACACTACGTCTTTACTTTGGGATTATTATACCAACACTCACTACACTTATAAGGTTTCACGGAACCCCTTACGTCCCCCTTGCTCCCCCGTCACTAAGATCGTAATGGGCAGACAGTAACCGAACTATTTTATCTGGATAAATACATTTTGGCTTTTATGACTCCTCCCATTTCGATAAATCAAGTGTGACGTGATACACACTGGCCTTTATATAGGTTAGATAAGGTTATTGGTTATACTAACACGATGTGTGTTCTATACAGATTCCTGTTTACAGTGGTATAAAGCATTATGAACCTCGTATACAACTGATCGCTATGTAAGTATCGGTGATGGATGAAGGTACTTTGAAACCAAAAGAAAAAACACATCAGAATAAAAACTTTTTAAATGCTTCCCAGTTAATAACACGTACTAGAAATCACAATAGTTCACGATGAATACATATCAAAAACTAGAATTTCTTGTTGAAGGTAGTTTCTTTTCTTGTTTTGGATACAACGTATCACGTGAAGTAGTAGAATTGTTTTGTTATTTACATCAGCAGAGGTTAAGCCTACCAACTGACTTGTGCACTGAACGATACGCCTCCCAAGGTTCTGCATACGCAACAAATATGCATCATAATGAACTTAGATAACAATGGTATTGTTCACTCCAAATCACATGCGTAGTCACGACTGGTTTTATATGTAAACTAACTCCCAACGGTATAAAAATGTTTGGAAAAGACGAGAGTTCCTGATCACTATCGGTTATCCTGTTTATCAGCCAAAAGAACCGTCACGAAAAACATCAAATACTTATGCTCTCCATAAGTGGTCTCGTCTTCAGCAAGAGTCAAATAGATTCTTCGGCTATTGTACGATATCCTCATTTTAAACTTCACGAGCTTTTGGATAGTTGTTTTTGTTTTTTTTTCACTATTCTAATTACTCTACAATGCTCCGTTGTGCTATCTGAAAATATTTCAGAGACAGTAAAAATGTAAAACGCCATCAAATGTTTCAACTCTTACATAAATCACTGACCTCCATCCACGTGCTTTCATGTCTAAAAAAATCACAAACAAAAAACATTGAAACCTTAAAGCAATTAGAAATTATCAAGCAGTAGTAGACAGATTTAGAATTTTGAATGCATATTTAATTAACAGGTTTCATTTTTAGTAAGATAAGTGGATAAATGTATAGTTTAGAAGAAGATTTGACGGGCTTTATTTTTAATAAGTGTAAAACAGTACAGTTTGAACGCAGATTTAATGGATTGCGTCTTATTATGAAGTAGACAGATGTAGAATTTGAACGTAAACCTAACTGGTTTCACCTTTAGTAATATCAAAATATCATAAACTACGAATTTTATTTATTTGCGCCACCTTGTGCATTTAATATGTGTACAATATTTCGTGAGAAAAATGATAGAAATTTTCCTTTTGTTTATAAAATTCTTCAAATATTCGTTACGATTATTTAATAACGCAATGTTACCATTGTTCAAATGGATTAAATGACCCTCAACGAAATTTCATTTCAATAAATAGGTAGACTTTAAACATCAAATAAATCTAAGACGAATCCTTCGATGACCTCATTTTTTAGTTTATGTTAACAAATAGTTATTAATGTATTTTATAAAATTCGTTATGTGACAGCTTGTGGATAGATGAAAGACTGATACCCTAAATGTCACTTTGTTTTTTTTTTTAGTTTCATGACTAAAAGTGGCAATTGTATTAAATTTCTGTTATTTACGCTTTTCAGGACACATAATAAATGCCTAAGGTATATAATCCATTTAATTTTATGATTGTTCTCATAAAACCACATAATGATATTCATCCTGTATCACATTTTTATCAAAAGATTAAGTTTTATTAAGCCAAACAAAGAACTACTTGTAGTGGTAGCAAACACTTCATGCTCACTGTAATGATATGTTTCTTTGTTTTTGTTTATTTCTGCTTTCTTCTTTTATTGATTTTTAATAATAGTTGTTATTGTTTATTTTATAGCAAAGCCACACTGGGCTACCTGTTGTGTCCAACGTAATAATAGCATTATATAACTGTACGATATAAAATACTGAGTATGAAACTTTAAATAATATTGATAGTGCATCACCTTTCAGGGTTATTTATTTCAAAATCCTTTATTTTATTTTTTTAAGATCCTTGGTTTGATCATAAAACAGTCTGTACAGTTAGATATATGTTGATGATAGGCTATGTCGCGCACCCCCAGCCAGACCTCTGAGCCAACGACATACCCCTCACGCACATGATTAAAGAAAAAAAAAAGGTAAATCATAATTCAAGGTAGAGTCAACAATACGCTAGCATTGAATACCGACTAATGAAATTTATTGGTGCCCTCCAATTCTGAGGCGTGTTTTTCAAAGGTTCTCGCCTACCTCCTGAGGGGTACACGTTCAACAGGTTGGAAACCACTGCTATATTCTAATGTTCACCTCTTAGATATATTTATCACAGTACTATATTTCATTGTTTATCTAGTGCAATAGATTTATTATTAATCTCTTAGGTATTGAACAAAAACATATAATTTTTCGACATTTTCGTCACCTTCAGATAAATTTGAAGTTAAAAAAATATATTCGAAATGAATTAAGGTTGGAAGAAGTTTCCTTTTATTTCACATTCACTGGATAAAGCCCAATAAGGCTTATATACATAGAAGATCTGGGTATACAAACATCATTGGTCTTCACCCAATGAACTTCAAAAAATAGACAACGAAAAAAATTAAAACAAAAAAGTTTCCTCATTAGGTATTAAATATGCATTCTTATTACTTTTCTCCAGAATTAAAAATGGCAATTCTTTCGTTTTGTCCTGAACATTAAACATATCTGCAAAACGTCATCCACGTGTTTTGTCTACTTTTGACTTTAGAGCCACGTGAAGTTTTCTGGAAATCTTCAAAAATTTCAGTAACCCCAATCTTTGTCCAGCATTAGAAAAAAGACTGGTACAAGTATAAATTTTCTTAGTGATAAGAAATGTGAAGAGGAAAGTTCAATTTGCACACTTGAGCAAAGTTTGATTGTCAAAAATGTGAAATATACTTTAAAATGACTTTCGCCATTAATCGCTGGTAAGGAAAGCAACCCAAAAAACTAATAAGTACTCGCATTTTAGTAGTTAACGCTGGAATAAGCACTTGTAACGCAAGCATTTAGCGACTATGGCCAGCGGGTCCTTACGTTATCAAGTTCACGATATATACCAATTCTAGTGTTAGCAGCATGAATCAATGAATTCAATCTGCGTCTACTTGGCTGAGGCAGTTACATACTTCTTTTTAGTTGTAAATAATATTTATTCTTGAAAGCACGCCACGTCAACGTTTTCTACTTTTGATTCTAGGGCCACGTGAAGTTTTCCAGAAGATTTCAAAAATTTTCACTATCCCATTCTTAGATCGGCAACAACAAATATTGATGCAAGTATTCTATTTTTAGTTTGTTTATAATTAAGCACAAAGCTACACAAAGGGCTATCTGTGCTCTGCCCACCACGGGTATCGAAACCCGGATTCTAGCGTTGTAAGTCCGCAGACATACCGCTGTGCCACTGGGGGGCTTATCTTTAGTTACTCTGAACAAAATGTTATATGGTGAATTAGGAGCCAAGATTAATGTAAATGTTGTTTTAAAGCATATGAATAGAATAATGCAACGTGAGTGATGGCAACTTGCTTTATTTTGCTTTGTTAAAATCACCTATTGTTTGGAATAAAGCAGAATTTAAACTTTTCTTTTTTTTGGTTAAACGTTTTTCGATAAATATATATATATATATAAATTCTTCGAACTTAATCTTTTACATATTTCTGTCACAATATTCTATTGTTTTCTGTTACGATAATTTGTATCATACTAATATATTCTACATTTTATGAAGTACTTTTTATCAGTTCTGAATTTCAGATAAGTTCTCAAAATCTAATGAAGCTTATGTAACTTATAAAAATAAAATATATGCTACTCTGGAAACACAATACAACTTACTATCACTTCCTGGTATTATGTTTTTTAGCTGGCCATTCTATTCCTGGGGTTCAAAGAAAATACAATGTCAATACCATGTTTAGTTTTATTTGATCTACGATAACGAATAATGTATATTCCACTTATATATTGATGATATATATAATATCTACTAGAAACAAAGCAGCATGATAAATAACGTCTTTTCTACAAAAACGTAAGATACAAGATTCCACTTATATACTGATGACATATAATATTGTTATGGCAGCGGAAGTCACGCTGGTAACACGTAATGAGTATCTAGAAGGATCGTGGACATCAGAATAATCCAGTATTTGCTAGACGCCCTCTATTCCTGTATATAAGCAGGCAAATAAAGCGAGATAATTAATTGAATTGCAGACAGGCAGAGATAGAGACGGATAACTGAGTCAAGCGCGGTAGTGACCATAAGTAAAATACGTGAATCGTTGTGAATTATAGCGTGTGTTTAAATTAAAGTGACTGTGGAAATTAAGTGTATTGCAAAGTTGTATTGAGAAATAATAAACTAGTTTTATTTAAGAAAGGGCTTGTATCGCTGAATTTTTTCGGAAAGAATTTCTACGGAAAATTAACGAACGACCAGAGACGTAACAATATCTACTAGAAACAAGGCGGTATGATAAACAATGTCAGTTATAAACAAACGATTTAAGAAGAATTGCTATTACCCAATAAGCTGGTTCTGATTTTCAAGTAGCTTAGCAATAACAAAACAACTAAGCAATCACTGAAGCCAGTCAAAATTGCTAATTTTTCGGACAAGCATATAAATAATGCTTGAATAATCAGAGAATTAATATTGCTTTTGTAAAGAGTAACAAGAAGAGGAGTAACTAAATTTTGATATAATTTATTGTAATTTTGTTTTATATAAACATTTGCCATTTACAGAAACTGGAATTCTTTAATAACAATAATGTGTATGTAAAATGTTCATGTTGGTTTAGGTCTGAAATATCATTTTTGAGTTATTATGTCACGGAAGGTCACCTTAATATTCTTGTGTCACAAGATGAGACTTCCGTTAAAACACAGTAGTAGTTATTATTATTATACTAACGCATAGCCCTTCAAAAATGACGGGACAACTACTACCACCACCACCCCATAGTATACCCTAACCTCACATTGCAAAGCTAACTGAAATAAATAAATTTTGCGAAATCAAGCTTAATTAACAAAGAGGCAGAAAAGTGCAGTCGAGGTAGTAAAACGTTGGTAAATTCCTTTGTAAGCCAATCAAAATTAAGACCATTCATGAAATTAATTCGTGGCGTATTCATAGAATCAGTTAAAACGATAATGGTAAAAATCAGTCAGATTAACAACTTCTAATATATATAAAAAAGCCAGTGCGTTTTGTTAACACTACGTTCCAACATCTAATACTGTTGTTAGTTTATGTACTGAAAGCATAAAATGAAATGTATAGACAACAAAATTGGAAAAATATTTGTTGATTTCTTAATTTAAAGTCTCCGTTGATTAAAGAAGTTTTGTTTTG
>NW_013670646.1:0-3811 GCF_000517525.1 Limulus polyphemus | reverse complement strand
CACATATATATACACACATATATATATATATATACACACACACATATATATACACGCACACACACATATATATATATACACACACACATATATATACACGCACACACACATATATATATACACACACACACACATATATACACGCACACACACATATATATATATACACACACACATATCGTTTCCTAATAAATTTGTTAAGCCTGTTTGGAATTTTGGATGAATTGTTGTACGTATTTAAGTTACCAACACGCATATAGTTTAATTATCGCCATGTCCCTAGCTAGAAAAAAAAACGGATATATAAAATACCTTACATTTATTCCATACGAGTTTCTTCGTGAGTAATATTTTATTTTTAAACAGATCTTTAATTTTAAAAAAATAAAGTTATATGGAGTTAGGCACAAAGTGATAACCAATCCTATTCCTTATCGAGTTGGTGCACATCTCTATCTCCTATTTATTATCTATTTCATAGTAAATATGAACTGCGTCGTTTGTGTGTGTAATACCAATAGGTTAAAGAAAACGCTTTTGACAGAAAATAAATGTCAACCTTGTTGTCGATAGATAAGTATAAAAAACGAGCCTCTGACCTCTACAAGGAGGATAAAATTGTTCATTAGTCATTTCCACAGTGAAAGTTCACATAAATATTGGCTGAACAGTGTTTATACCGCACAGGATGTTACTTGCTTCCTAAGGCTCGTCTACAGCAATTATCACAATCTTGATAGTTTATTGTGATATTTGTTGGGATTGTCTCTTTATGCTTGGTTTTTAGTCTACATATTAAAGCGTTTGTTGTCTTGGGAAAATATATTTATCAGCGTGAAAAAAAAATGAAATGTTCGAGACTGGAGAACAACAGGAGAAAATGCTCGAGTAATGAGGCCTAGTTTGTCCGACATGTTGTACATGTATTTAGCCGGATTTGATTTGGCTTAAAAACAATGTCTATATATTTCATTACAATTTCTCTCTCTCTACGGTCTGATTTAATTATAGACGTCAATTACAGAAATAGATTATCCATTAAACAATAACAGTCGATGTAGTACTCCCATTATTGGGTGTTTGCTCAAAAACCCGATTCCTACCTAGCCTGTCACGTCCTTTATTTCTTGATATGTCTACCACAGGTTATGGCAGCAAGAAATATAGTGTCTAAATCTAATATAACATTAGAATATTCTTACCTCGGCCACCAATGTTCCTTTCACTGTTATGCCTACTCCTGCTTGAAACTGTACTTCCACGCCTGGCTCTATCACAAGCTTGCTATCTTCCTCAACAACGAGGTCGGATTTAACTATATACGGACTCTCCACCTGTGATAACGTTCGGGTCGTTCTTACAGATCCACCAATAACCTCTGTTCTACACAGTCGAATCAAGCAAATAAGTATTACACACAGTTTAAAAAACGGGCTTGGTATCGTCGCCCTTATTGTGATCGTTGACCACAAGCGCCACATCTTAGACGACTATACGATTGCTACTTGGGTTCGGAGCTTATTATGGGGAGAAAAAGTTTAGATAAAGCCAAACGAATTATAGAACTTGATGTTACTTTACTCTACTCAACATTTTCTTGAAGTTTGACCAGCCGAATAACGTACGTAACCACGTTATCTTCGAATTAGGCAATCAATGCTGAGTAACAAAAGAGCAATATTTGAATGTCTCATACGAGAGCGTTTTTTGTTGATCACGTGAAAGCTACGTTGCTCTCAGGTATTTGTATTGGGACTACCTGGAAATTTGGCCAATCAAATCCCTCAAAATACCTACTCCTAAAGGCGCATGGGGCTCATGAACACTATTACCGTTGCACTAAATTATCTTTGTTCATTAAAAACTAACAATAACTTTTACTTAGCTAAGCCGTCGCGTAAAAGAAATAATAATGAAAAGTATAAAACATTTCTGATTATTTTATACCAATCTTACAATATAGGTGATTATTATTATTCGATTGTTCAAATTTTATAACAATAATACATTTACTTCTTCAGCCTGTTTGTTAAGGCTATAATCAATTACTCATACGAAGCGAACAAGCAAAGAAACAAAGTTGACAACAAAGCAAAAACTTATTGTCATGAAACTATAAAAAGTGCAAACAACCAAAATCTAACACATTGAACCACACTGACGGAAATAATAAATAAAACAAAACTATATAAGCAAACATTCAAGAAGGGAAGTGAATGGCTCATACTAAAGATAGAGTATTCTATTTAACATTGAAGAAGAGAAAAGAGAAAGGAATAGCTCCTACTAAAGCTAAAGTACTCTATTTAACAATCAAGAAAAGAAAGGAATAGCCTATACTAAAGATAGAATACTATATTTAACATTTTAGAACAGAAGGAAATAACCCACACTAAAGATACAATAAATATTCTATTTAACACTTTAACAAGAAAAGGGAATAGCTCATACTAAAGGCAGAGTACTCTATCTGACATTCAAGAAGAGGAGGGAATAACCCATACTAAAAATAGAATACTATATTGTTGCGTCATCGAGATCACGTGACAATTCTCACGCCCTCTTGTTTCTAGAACTATCCAGTATCTTGGCGAATGCTCTAGTATTTGTTAGATAGGGTAGGCTGGTATATAAAAGAGGGGAATGTAATGTGTGTATAGTTAGTGAGTAATTGAACTGCAGTCAGAGAGTACGAGAGACGTTACAGCGTTTGTTTAGCGCGATTGTTGAAGTTGAGTGTATCGGTAAAATTATATTCGGAAAGAATAAACCAGTTTTATTAAGAAAGGACTTGTGTCGCTTAAATTTCGTCGGAACGAAGTTACGGAAAATCAATTAACAAACGGAGACGTAACAAATTGGTGTCAGAAGTGGGATAAAAAAAAATGGAAACGAGAAGCGGCAAATCGAACTACAGCTTAGCAGACATGATGGCAGCAATACAAAAACAAGAAGAACGAGAAGAGAAATTGCAACAGTTGTTAGAGGAAAAAGAAAAGAAACAAGAAGAACGAAAAGAGAAATTACAACAGTTGTTAGAGGAAAAAGAAAAGAAACAAGAAGAACGAGAAAATAAACAAGAAAAGAAACAAGCAGAGAGATTACAGCATTTGCAAGAAAACCTGCAACAGTAGCAGCTCGAACAGCAAAATAAACAAGAAGAGAGATTACAGCAGTTGTTAGAGGAAAAAGAAAAGAAACAAGAAGAAAGATTACAGCAGTAGCAAAAAAACCTACAACAATGGCAGCTCGAACAGAAAAATAAACTAGAAGAAAAATTACAGCAGTGACAACTGGAACAAGAAAGGAAACAGGAAGAAAGTCTGCAGCAACTACAGGAAAATTAACAACAATGGCAAGAGGTACAAATGGAAAACGTCAGTAAATTTAAAAGCGAATTAGATACGTTAAAGAATGATTTGTTGTGTGTTACACAAGGAGGATACATTGATCATCGACTTAATCAGCCCCAGACAACGGCAAGCCCCTTACAGCCCGCAGCTAAATCCTTTAGATTTAAATCTTTAGATACGTTAAAGAATGATTTGTTGTGTGTTACACAAGGAGGATACATTGATCATCAACTTAATCAGCCCCAGACAACGGCAACCCACTTACAGAGCCCGCAGCTAAATCCTTTAGATTTAAATCTTTAGATACGTTAAAGAATGATTTGTTGTGTGTCACACAAGGAGGATACATTGATCATCGACTTAATCAGCCCCAGACAATGGCAAGCCCCTTACAGAGTCGGCAGCTAAATCCTAATGCAGACATATTTAGTCCCATTAGAAGTCACATCCCAGATATG
>NW_013670645.1:70960-72347 GCF_000517525.1 Limulus polyphemus | reverse complement strand
CTGAAAATGTGTCAGAATTTGTGAAAGTGTTATCGGAAAAGATGAGTGATATTCACCATCAAGTGCATTCAAATTTGAAAACGTCTGCTAATTCTATGAAGCTATGTTGTTATTAGAAATCTACTGAAGTCAGCTTTGTAACAGGAGACAAGGTGTGGTTGTATTATCCCAGGAAGACCAAAGGGAAGTCTCCTAAGTTGTCATCTCCATGGGAAGGCCCATATGACATAGTGGATAGTCTCTCAGACGTAACTTTCCAAATAAAATGTGGTCGGCGAGGTAAGCCAAAGGTGGTGCATGCCAACAGTCTTTGGTGTTATCACGATCCAGGACATTTCAGTTAGAACGAAGTGAACAATGGAACAAATGACGCTGCTGAAGACATGTCACCTGAAAAAGCCACTGTCGAAGAAGAAACTCTACCCGTTTTTGAGAAGGGAAACAGTGAAGCCCTTGATGAAGTTATTACCACTGGTGTGACTGTTACCGATTATAGGACATTTCCTGATGAAGCAGATGATCCCCACGTGAAGCAGAAGCCAACGAGACGGAGATCAGTACGGAAGAAGATACGTTCCGTAAAATTAAGATACTTTGTTGAATTGTAATTTTGTGTTTAATTTTGTACATTTAATTAAGTTATTGTTAATTATCTATTGGTTTAATGTAAGTGGATATTGTTCGGGACGGACAATACTAAGGAAGGGGCAGTGTTACGACAGCGGAAGTCACGTGACGCTGGTAACACGTGATGAGTTTCTAGAAGGATCAGGGAACATCACGAATAATCCAGTATTTGCTAGACGCCCTCTATTTTAGTATATAAGGTGGCAAATAAAGTGACAGAGATAATTGAATTGCAGACAGAGAGATATAGAGACAGATAATCGAGTCAAGCCGTAAGTAAAGTACGTGGATCGTTGTGAATTCTAGCGTGTGTTGAAGTTAAAGTGACTGTGGAAATTAAGTGTATTGCAAAGTTGTATTGAGAAAGAATAAACTAGTTTTATTTACGAAAGGACTTGTATTGCTGAAGTTTCTCGGGAAGAATTTTTACGGGAAATTAACTAACGATAAGAGAAATAACACTTGCAGAAGCTGAGAAAAACCACTAGGGGACATTTTGAGCTTTCGATTGGTTATACACATAGACAAAAGTAGGTATATGTGTGCAAGAGGTGGACTAGGTCACCTTGGTCGATTCAATACTATATTAATATCTCAGAACATATAAAAGAAATGAGGGTATTATCTTATATTCTAGCTTGTTAGTATCAGTAATTTGAGTATCTAATTCGTAAGAAACTATAGACTTTGTATTTGGACATCACAAACATCTAATTTGAACCAATGCTGCATTCAGTATACCACGTGATACACCAAAATA
>NW_013670645.1:66156-70008 GCF_000517525.1 Limulus polyphemus | reverse complement strand
TAGATTTATGACTAACCTAGATTTTCTAAGCTGACCGACGCTCGTGAGATTTTGGGTTTGCAATCTGAAATGCCGTTAACAGCAAATGTACCGAACTGATGAAACAATTCGTTATTATTGTATAAGTAGGAACCTAAGAACGATATATTTAAATAATTGTTAGACGTTTTTTTGTGTGTTTTTCCGATATGAGCAAATAATTTGCTCTAAACAGAAGTTTATGTTAAAATTACCATGTGAGAAAGAAAGTAATGTAAACTAAAATTTAGTGAAAATATTTCTATGATTAGAGAAATGAAAGAACCGAATAGGATAATTAAAATTTAGGTAACACAATCTGAGAAGTCACATTTCAAGATGGAGGTTTCCGATTTGATGTGGGAGAGTTGTGCAAACAATTCAGGGGACTTGAAGAAAGCTATAAACTTTTTTTTATTATAGAATTAAGTCTCGCTATGTTTGTACCATTATGAAAGTGTTTTTTGTTAAATATGTATCTTTAAAAGAGTTAACTCATAATCTATCTTAACTTATACAGATTGATGCTGAACCTATATGTCGAAACCTGACCAGTGGCAACGATTGGATCGTGAATATCTTATTTATCTTCGGAGAATGACTTTAAACGCAGAATTCTGGCACGTAGCTAAAAGTAAAATGAGTGATTCTGAAATTATTTTTGCACTCACATGATTTGAAATCCGTAATAGACAGATTTATATGAATGTGATAAGAAACATCTGCAGTCTAACGTGATTGTTATATAAAATATTACGCCCAAGGGCGCCCGCAGAAAAAAAATAGGGGGAGTGAAAAGTAACTCAAGTTTGAAAAAATTATGAAATCGAAATACAAATACCTTATGATTTTTCAATAACATAAGAGAATAATTTTACATATCTAGTATTTTTTTTTTTGAAAATCTAAAGGGGTCAAGTGACCCCCTTGCCCCTTCCTGAGGGCGCCCATGATTACGCCTATTGAGTTAAAATGCTTCACTTACTTCATATAGCCTTAAATATTTTCTAATGAGTTCATAAATATATAACACTGTTTTAGATAAACTTTAGATCCTGGAACGACATGCCTCCTACCTTGCCTTCAAGAAGTACACAACAACGTCTGTTCTCTTAATGGTCTCCCAAAATAAAAATTCAGTTAGCCTTCTTCTTTTGGACCAGTTTTGATTATTTATATCCTCGTTATATATATAAATATATATATATCATATGTTAAAAAACGAATAAAACTAGCCGATCAAAGTTGTTTTTCATTTGATTAGTTGTAGTAATACAACAGAGGCAGAGTTTTCAGGTCCTCTCCGATAGGTGTTGTTGTTGTAAGTTATGTTTCTATACTGCCTCCTTGTGCAATATTCTGAGTACAAGTTACATTATTTTGCCTTCATTATAAATACAAGTCTAGAATAGTGTAAATATTGAACACTAGATTTATCGGAGGGTTGAATGAACTTTTTAAACACATTTTTCAAAATTATTTAGGTAGAAAATTATTTATGGGTTCATAACTTTGTTGGTTACAGGATCTGTAATAAGTTCACACAAAAAGGAACCAAAATAACATTATTATTGAATTTAATCCTACTAATAACTATTGATGTCCATTACATAAAAAAAAATTACCTAGCTTTTGCTTTGGCAAGTCTTTATTATGAATCTTGTACCAGACAATAACATATAGTTATTCAATATGATGCACAGATAGTTAGAAGTATAAAAACAAGCCGGTAGTTTGAGAATTAATAGATGTAGCTGTGTAGTTATATTTTTTAAGTGACAGTATTTTGCTATGAGTGGTTAAATCCTTAAGCTGGGCCTTTAATTTTTTATGCTACCTAAGTAGGAAATAGTGAAATGTGACCGGCTAATGTCAATATTTTTAAAGAATAACAAAAACAACTCATATTTCTACCTTTCGTTTTGGTACCCATCCACTCTATATCGTGAGTGTTCAGTTTAATTTAAAATTTTTCTCTAAAAAGTAATTTTTATCATTTTCCACTTTGTTTGTTTGCTGATTTTGGAATATCGTGCAAGGAAACAGAAAGGCTGTCTGACGCTAACCAGACCTAATTTTGAAGTGAGAAACTAGAAAAATAGCGAATAATTAACAGCAACCATCGCCAACTCTTTGGCTACTTTAATCGAACAATAGTATTTGATCATCGCTCTAATAATTCATCCACGGCCTCAAAGGGCTGAACACGATACGTTCCACGAGCCCTTGGCTGCTATGTACCAGGCCTCGTGTAACTCCAATTTGAATGAGATTGTCTCATCTGTACTTGTAAGAACAGCAAGAATTTTAATAAATTTGTGTTGTGTTGCAACATAATAATTATAAATGATTAAAAATTGGGTAATCTTACTTGGCACCATACAGGACTTTGAAAACAACACAGTGTATCATTTGACACTATAGAACTTTCACACTACAGCTAATGCAGAATGTATAATTTAAAACCGTACATGACATTCGCACTACTACTAATACAGAATGTATCACTTGACTCTGTAGGATCTTCTCACTAAAACCAAAATAGAGTGTATCACTTGAAATTGGAGACATTTGCACTACAACTAATAAGAAATGTATCACTTGATACGATAGGACTTTCGAAATACAATTCATAACGCTATAGGACTCTCTCACTAGAACTAACATAGAGTGTAGCACTTGACACTGTAAGACTTTCGCACTACAACCAATACAGAGTGTATCACTTGACAGTGTAGGTCTTTCTCTCTACAACTAATATACAGTGTTTCACTTGACATCATAGGACTTTACAACTACAACCATCACATAGTGTATCACTTCACACTACAGTACTTTCGCACCATAACTACTAATACAGAGTGTATCACTTCACACTACAGTACTTTCGCACCATAACTAATACAGTGTGTATCTCTTGACGCCATGGGAATTTCCAAATTTTGTCCTGTAATTCTTGTTTCGTGTATTTATTTTAGTACGGAAATATAAATTATCAATAATAAGGGCTCATTTATGGAATTATCGGGGTATTTCGCATGACAGAATAAAATAGATATGTTTGTCAGATGGTTAGTTCTCATAATACGACTGGTTCCATATAGATATGAGAGTTTTATCTGCTAACGTGGGAAAAGTCTATCTTACAGGTGATGCCCACTGCTATCATAACTGAATGAGAAAGCAAAATTCACTTTGTTCATACCAGGTGAAAGAATGCAGAGTTAGAATGTACTACGGAACAATACTTCCAAGATAGCAGTTGTTAGACTGTTATCTATCTGTTCAACCATCTGTTTATGACCACGGACACAAAAATACTCACTCAAAAGTAAATCTGATGAAGGCATAAATACTTGGTCAAAAACGAATCCAATGGACATACGAATACGCGCTCAGAAACAATCTAATGGACATACGAATACTTGCTATAAAATAAATCCAATGGACATGCGAATACTTGCTCTAAAACAAATCCAATGAACATACGAATACACGCTTAAAAACAAATTTAATGGACACACAAATACTCGCTCAAAAGTAAATCCAATGAAGGCACAAATACTTGCTCAAAAACGAATCCAATGGACATGCGAATACTTGCTCTAAAACAAATCCAATGAACATACGAATACACGCTTAAAAACAAATTTAATGGACACACAAATACTCGCTCAAAAGTAAATCCAATCAAGGCACAAATACTTGCTCAAAAACGAATCCAATGGACATGCGAATACTTGCTCTAAAACAAATCCAGTGAAGATACAGATACGCGCTCAAAAACAAATCCAATGTCTCCACAAATACTCGTTCTAAATCCATGGTTTGTGA
>NW_013670645.1:62064-65597 GCF_000517525.1 Limulus polyphemus | reverse complement strand
AAGAAAGAAAAGTCCACCTTTCGAAAGCGCTCGGGTTATAGGGTTGTTACGACAGCGGAAGTCACGTGAAGCTGGTAGCACGTAATGAGTATCTCGAAGGTTCCTGAAGACCGGCAAGTAGTGACAGCATATAATTGCAGACAGGCAGAGATAGAGACGGACAACTGAGTCAATTACCGCAAGTAAAGTGCGTGAATCGTTGTGAATTATAGCGTGTGTTCAAGTTAAAGTGACTGTGGAAATTAAGTGTATTGCAAAGTTGTATTGAGAAAGAATAAACTAGTTTTATTTAAGAAAGGACTTGTGTCGCTAAAGTTTCATCCGAAAGAAATTATACGGGAAATTAACAAACAGCCAGAGACGTAACAGGATTTTTATTCATTTCTATCAAGCCTTCTTGAAACTACGTGTTTTTCTAACATCATGAACGTCTATAATATAAAAATTATTCTGATTCTGTGGTTAATTTTATGTAAATCAACTAAGCCTTACTTAGACTAAGAATGCCTTAGCTGACAGAGCATGATATCTAGTTATACTATGTACATGACATTACCAGACGCGTCGGAAACATTTTGGATTTGGGGGGGGGGGTATGAAAGGGGCGTAATAATCAAAGCGATGCCAGAACTTTGATTGATACCTTGCGAACGCTAATGCGCTCGCCTTTTCGTCGTCCAGGAGGCGAAGCCCCCCGTCAACTATAGCGTTTTATATCACTTTCTTCAGAAGAGCTACCTTTATGCACTGCCTTTAATAAAAACTGTTAGTAAGGTCTAGCTGAGTTAAGTCAAAATTTTGTTTACGTGTGTTGAAAATTTTCTAAATACTTATGATACCGCACGCGTATAAGGAAATGCGTGTTTATCCTCTTGTAGCTATATCAATATCCTTGTCTGTTGATATGATCGGAGGAGCGATATAGTGCTGTTTGCCTGTTTATGCTTTCTCAGTTTCTTTACCATTACTTCTTTACTTTTCTGTTTTTTTCTTTTCTCCGTTCCTCCTTTTCTCTTCCCCTATTCTTCCTATTTACCATTTTTTCATAGGCGCATTTCGGGGAGACAAAAAAAAAAAAAAAAGAAAAAAAAAGACATTTGCCCCTATGACATTTTCAGGCAGCTGCCCCCCTCTCACCACGGCACCCTTGGACATTACGTTATAGAATAGAACTGGTTATAATGTAATACCATGGGTGTTTTCAGTAACAAGTGCGTGTAATAGCAATTCAACTATACCCTCTTTGTTGATTGTTGTTGCCAATGGGGTATTTCATACAATACTATAGCTCATCAGGCCGTCTGAGTTACAAAGTATAGCCAGTTAAGGCATTCTACCTCTTAAGCCTTGTTGTATACAATAAACAAGGTATAGCTGAAATGCAATTAGTAAACTAAAATGTTGATTACTTTAGAAAAAATCAGTAAAGATAGGCATATATTTTGTAAAAGTAATGTAAGCTTTAATAACTTATATGAGTAACTTGTCAATCTAAAATTATTTTTATTTATTGATAAAAGTTTGTTTATTTGTAATTAAGCACAAAGCTACACAATGGGCTATCTGTGCTCTGCCCACCACGGGTATCGAAATCCGGATTCTAGCATTGTAAGTCCGCAGACATACCGCTGTGCCACGGGGGAGCACTGATAAAAGAGGATATATGGTCAACGCTTTTTTTTTGCTACATATTTCTGACGATCTATTAGCTAGTGTGCCGGACTGTGGAACTAAACCTGCGTGATTCGGTCTCGGTCCCCTCCCCTAAAAAAAGAAAACGCACTATTCGTCGATACTTGTATCCCAAACGTTGGCGGTGAGTGTTGTTGACTAGCTGCCTTCCCTGTAGTTTGGCATTTCAAAATCAGGAACATCAAGCACAAACAGTCCTCGAGTAGAATTTCAACATCTTTGAATGGTACCGTAAACTGCCAAGCTATCACGTGCTACAAGATCATGATGATATTACATCACTAAGCAACAATGTAATAGAACTGAACAATCGCTAACTAGAAAAAACAACAACAGAATAAATATAATTGTACACCTGTATATCTGATTTATGTAGTGCTCATTGGAATATAAAAGACATTTTAATACTAATAACAAACCAAGTGTTTTTTTCTTTGATTGGACACCTAACGTTTCGCTTTACAGCTTCTTTAGGAGTGTTCCACTAAAACACAAACCTTAAATGAAATTTCATTGATGGATAGATATGGTGGGGGAACCATGATAAGGATTCCTTTTTCTCCTTTTGCTGTTTTCTTTAGAGATTACGTGAACTGAATAAGAGCAGGTGCTGTAATCAGAGTCTTGTTTATGTTGAAAGATGTGAAATGGTTCGTGATTGTACTAGTTTATGGAGGTATTGAGTTTCCTTCCTGTTTCACTAATGTAGTTTGCAGTATAGTCGTGGCACTTGTATTCATACACGAAATTACTTATATGGCTATCTTGGAATTTATTTGATAGAATAAAGATGAATTAAAACTACATTAATATCGCGTGTTCGACATAGACGAAATCATAATATTTTTAGAACATGGGAAAGGCCGAGAATTTGGGATAAAGAACAGGTATTGGTGTCTTCGCTTAAGTTGAAATCTGGGACATCAAGTAGATCATGTTTACGAATGTTAGTAATTGTGTTTCGGATGATAGTTTAGGAAATTTGTTTGATATCAAGAAAAAACATTTTAGGTGTTTGATTTCTGAATTCAAGTTAATGTTTTTCAAATGCCTATCTTTGATAAATGGGGTGAGCTGAATGCCAATGTATGTGTGGGTGGCCTTTTGATAAAACACTTGAGAAGAAGTCTTGATCTCATATATTTATTTAGTAGGTTGAGAAACGACAGAGATTTATGTATATGCACTACCGGCACCTGTGTTTAAAATTTTTAAAATCATAATAAATAACTAAAAACAATGTTTTATATTTACACAATAAAAACTTTATTGTTTGTTTGTTTTTGAATTTCGCGCAAAGCTACACGAGGGCTATCTGCGCTAGCCGTCCCTAATTTAGCAGTGTAAGACTAGAGGGAAGGCAGCTAGTCATCACCACCCACCGCCAACTCTTGGGCTACTCTTTTACTAACAAATAGTGGGTTTGACCGTCACATTATAACGCCCCCACGGCTGAAAGGGCAAGCATGTTTGGTGTGACTGGGATTCGAACCCGCGACCCGCAGACTGCGAGTCGAGCGCCCTAACCACCTGGCCATGCCGGGCCTGAAAGCTTTATTGAATCCGTACATGTTTCGACGTGATCTACGTCTTCCTCAGAAGTAACTTACAAGAGTATTTTATGCTTTCCCCTTGTCACATTACTTCATTGTTATTTGCATATTTCCTTAGTGAAATCGAAAAAATATATATCTCGCCATATATCAACGTATTGACTTGCTGGTCCTTTATCTCTATTTAATACTTGTTTTTGTTTTTTCATATTTCATTATTTCTAATGTTTTTCTAATATTTAATGATATAAAACTTCGAGACTGAGCTAAAACTAAAGTTTTTCCCAT
>NW_013670645.1:53384-62003 GCF_000517525.1 Limulus polyphemus | reverse complement strand
ATTCACATTCTACCTTGTATATACCTGTTTTATCTGTTAATTCTATTTTGTCTTTAACATTCCCTATCATATCTTTTATCTTAGTTATTGGTTTGAAGATAGGGTAAAAATTCTGATACTTTTTAAATACTTTATATAATTGATTTGTTAAACCTGGAACTTAAGGTAAACTTAGAGTTTTTTTGTTTTTTCATAAACAGATTTTAATGTGGTATTTTTAACTGAATTTGCATTTTTGTTAAACTCATTAAATGCTTTGTCTATTATATTTGGTTCAAATCCTCTATCAATAGCTAGATACTTAATTAATAACAATTCGTTATTTAAATCTTCCTGTCTTGAACATATTTTTAAAGCTCTATAAACATATGTATAAAATGCTGGTAAGAAGTTTCATAGCCGGTCGGCATGATACATTTGGCAGCGATAATTGACAAAATTGGTTAGAATGTGAAAATTTCTATTGGATTCGTACGAAGAAAGTTATTGATAAATATAAGATAAAATTAGATCATAAATTTAATAAGTTAATAGAAAAAGGAACTCAAAGTAAGTTAAGAACATTACCAGAAAAATATAAGAATATTTTAGACAATCCTAAAGTAGTTAATAATTCGAATGAAACGTTAAATACTAGACAACAGGAAGTGTTAGAAAAAGGCTTGGGTTTTGCATGTAGATTAACATGTTATAGTAAGGAAGAAATTATAACAAATATTGAAACTGAGTTAAGTAAAGTAAGAAGTCCTAATGACGTAAAGGCTGTTTGAATAGAATGTCATAAAATTATTAAAAAATTCAAACCTAATTATAATAAACGAAATGTTGATCATAAAATCATAACACCAATAAGAGAAAATATTAATATAATCGATTGTAAAGTAGATAAAGTGGGACAAACCGTAATACTTAACAAAAGTGATTATGACAAGGGGTAGAAGACGTATTGAAAGAAAGTACACATGAAAAGCTTAAGAATAACCCACTAAACAAATATAATAAAAACGTAAAAACTAGTGTTAAGAATAGCCTAATTTTAACTCCTGAAGAAAAAATGTTTGGTACCAAGTATATTTATTGCACCAAGGTTTTACGCATTACCAAAAATACATAAAAACAATAACTGTTTTAGGCTCATAGTATCAAATATAGGTTCATCATCTTATGAAATAGCAAAATTTATAACACGTAAGTATTCTTTTTTGAGAAATAAGAACAAACATACAGTCAAAAATTCTATAGAATTTGTAGATAATATTAAAAACATAACATTAGAAAAGGAAGACTTACTGATATCATTTGATGTAATATTGTTGTTTACTAAAACACCATTAGATGACGTGATTAGATGTTTTGAGAATAAGTTAATAGAAAACAGAGTACAAATTATAGATATATTGAAATTAACGAGAGTGTGTGTAGATAATCCATTTTTCCAAGTTAATCAGAATTATTATAAACAGAATGAGGGTTTATCTATGGGATCTCCCTTGTCACCGTTGTTATGTGACCTTTATATGGATAGTTTTGAAAATGAAGCTTTAAATATCGCTAAATTTAAGCCAGAAGTTTAGATAAGATATGTAGATGACACATTCGTGGTGTGGCGACATGGCAACAGCAAACTACAAGAATTTTTTAGTTATTTAAATAGTAAAAAACCAGCAATTCAATTCACATGTGAAATTGAGGATGATAATAGCATTAATTTATTAGATGTATTAGTTAGGAAAGAAGCAAAAGATAATTTAAAAACATCAGTTTATAGAAAACATTTTGCTGTTCTTATGCCGCCACATAAAGAATCATGTCATATAAAACCCCCCCAAAAATATCAGCATTTTATACACATATTTAAAGAGCTATAAAATATATATTCAAGACAGGAAGATTTAAATAACGAATTGTTATTAATTAAGTATCTAGCTATTGATAGAGGATTTGAACCAAATATAATAGACAAAGCATTTAATGAGTTTAACAAAAATGAAAATTTAGTTAAAAATACCACATTAAAATCTGTTTATGAAAAAGCAAAAAAAAAAAAAAACTCTAAGTTTACCTTACGTTCCAGGTTTAACAAATCAATTATATAGAGTATTTAAAAAGTATTAGCATTTTTACCCTGTCTTCAAACCAATAACTAAGATAAAAGATATGATAGGGAATGTTAAAGACAAAACAGAATTAACAGATAAAAAAAGATAGAATGTGAATGTGGTAGTGTTTATATTGGTCAAACTAAAAGAAATTTAAAATGTAGATTGCAAGAACACAAAAGATACATAAGAAATAATAAAATAGAACTTTCAGCTATAGCCGAACATGTAAAAACTACCCAACATACCATATTATGGGAAAAACTTTAGTTTTAGCTCAGCCTCGAAGTTTATATCACTAAATATTAGAAAAACATTATGTGTTACATATTACAATATACCTCGGACGAGTCTCTAATTTATTAGATAATGTATTATAATTTATAATAGCCTGAAATTCAGTTAAATGATAATTTAGATTTAGAAATTAGATAAACGTCGATATGTATCCAATTTATTATACTTGTCAAGAAGATTGATATACACAGTTTTTTATACAGATATATTTAAATATACAAACAATAACACAATTTATAATAAGAGTTACTACAAATAATGATCTATGTTCAAAAGTTTTACAAACTTACAAACAATATTTAGTCCTTTATCTGGTCTGAAATTTCCTTGATATCTTATCTAAGATTCACGATGAGCGAATTAATTTTGAGTAGATGTAGATACAATTCACTTAAGAGGGAACTAGCTAGCTCTGTGAAATTCGCTGATCACACGCCGATTTATCCACCGCTGAAGTTATGTAATGTTTTCGTAAAAATACTAATGCCCGATGTGAATCCGCTGAAGTTAAATGGTTTGTAATATTCGAGATCTATAAACGTTCATTGTCAAATGTCTGAGGTTCTTTATTAATAAGCGTTATAACAATCATAGCTATAGCTTCCGAGGCTTAGAGCACACCAACTATAGCAAACCAATAATAGATACTGTCTTTAGTATCGATATTAAAATAGACATAAGATAGTAAATCCGTCTCATATTTGTGTATGTGTATATATATGTATAGGAGGAAAGAGTGTGGTGTTTAGAGTAGGTTGTTTAATGGAAATCTTAAACAGATTAAAAAGCACAGAGCAAAATGGGTTGCCAATGGCTATAACATCGATTTTATCATAGTTTGCATTGTTGAACTAAAATGTTGTCATTTTCATAATGAATTTCAGTTATTCAGTAGGAATGAGACAATGAAGAAAAGTTTTAAAAAGAAAATCGTTTTGATTTTTTGGAGAGAACAGTATCACGAGATTCTTGGATAGGGATTTGAGTGAACAGAATATTTAAGAATTTGAATCAAAATATTGAAGTTTCTGAATTAATTCCGTTGAATTGTTTATATATTAAGTCAGGTAAGGAACTTGTCTAGGTTGTAACTGTAGGCACCACAGGCTGAAAATATAGGACGAAGTGGGAAGTTTTCTTTGTGGATTTTAGGAGACTGTATAATTGGGGCGTTCTGGCATTGGTGGATCTTAAAAGCTCATACACTTTTTAGTTTTAATATAAAACTGTTGAGTTCATGTTTTCTGGAACGGCAAGGTAGAAATTTGGACTCATTATTCAGAAGAAAATTAATTTTTTTCTAGCTATTTTTTTGTTCGTGATTGTTACTGAATTAATTTTATCGGCTTGTAAGATAATGATTGAAGTTTGGAGTTTGAACTCGTTTAAGGTCTATATTTGAAGGTGACTTATGTTTGCTTAAACACGCTTACGTTTTGATAAAAGAAAAGAGACACGTTTGGAGAGAGCTTCAGAAAAACTGAATAAATTACTTTTCTTTTCGGAATATCAGGAAACCATATACGTGAAGGTTTTATCAGATGAAAGTACTCCTTGCGTTCGTTTGTTGTAATCAATTGGAGTTTTTTAATGAATACTTATGCCAACCTTTAGAACAAGGTTTTTTGGTTCTGTCGTAGTGTGAAGACGGGAAGTTTTGTTTAGTGAAAAATAATGAAATTGAAATCTTTTTTTAGAAGAGTAACCGGAAGATGAGATAGTCGTACTAAGATTTCATTCTGCACAACAGTCTTTTTAACGAAAGCAATATTTTCACTGTGGAGAGTAAAGGTGACTTGTTTTTTTGTTTTGGTTTATAAGTTTTCAGTAATGCGGACATTTAGATTCTGACGCAGTAGAATGAACATTTTCCCCCACCATTTTAATAGTTATAGAAGTCATAGATATAGAAACTTCGTAATTTGTTATTTTCTTGTTTTCATCTTCTCGTATAGCCGATTCAAAAGTTTACTTAACTTAGTATAGAATTTCTCATTTCTGTCCATTCATCTAGTTGAAAGCTGTTAGCTAGATTTTCATATATATATAATAAGAACTATTAATCTTTACATTTAATTTGATTCACTGATCCGAATGTGTAACTGTCCACAAAGATTTTGGACAGAACCTAACATAATTTTGTCCCCTAATAGGAAAGAAAATTGCAAATTAAACTGCACACCAAACCATTTAGCAGTTTTAAAACAAGTTTCGGGATTCGTGGCAGTACACAAAAAAGGAGCGAGCTTTTAAAATTCTTCTTTTCTCTTTTACCTGTAGTTCATTTTCTAAGGATAACACATCTTTATTTAACACATTGGAAGGAAAGCTATTTTGTAACATAGTATCACATTGTTGTATTACAGCTAGCCTTAAGAGATCTGTACTGAGAGCTATTTTGTAACATAGTATCACATTGTTGTATCACAACTAGCCTTAAGAGATCTGCACTGAGAGCTATTTTGTAACATAGTATCACATTGTTGTATCACAACTAGCCATACAACAATGTGATACTATGTTACAAAATGCTCTCAGTGCAGATCTCTTAACACAACTAGCGTAAAGAGTTCTGTACTGAGCGAAACACATGGTTGGCAATGGACATGGTTAATACAATATGATTGAAACACCATTATTATGCACTCTTCTAATTATTGATAAAGAACGTAGTATTTAAAAATATAATAGGCCTAATACTAATATGTTATAACAAATATAATTAATTATAATCATGTTTCGTTAACTTTTAAAAGGTGTTCATATCATAACAACTGTTATTAATACAAGTTTTAGTTTACATGAAAAGAACTGAATGCTCTTAATAGAAAAAATACACCAAGAGAATAATATACAAGAATAATTACTGTTAGAACTATGCAATATATCTAGACATTATCAACGTGCTAATAATGAAAGCTTTGTTGGAAAGTAAAAGAGCTAGATACTAATTAATATTACTCAATAATCTAAGCTTTTTCTATAAGCAAATAATGGGCGACCTTTAGAAGAAAGCAAGAGAATAAAACATTATTATTACATTTAGAGTGTAAGATTCACTGTGAAGTAAAATATCTAATTACATTTAAAAGAAGTAAAACGAAAATTAATAAGACAAATGATGTAAGGTATGAAATACTGAGTAATCGTTACGTTTATAAGAAAGGTGTAGAGTCAGAGATTAATTAATTTAGTGAGAATATGATAATTTTTTGTCAGTAGAGAAAGCACAAATTATATTTCGATTAAGCTATTTATGTTACCATTATCATTGTGTCAATATTATAAGCTTTCCACTACCGGAAAAGTATTCATTACCATTAGGTAAAGATTAATTTCTTGTCAATAATGTTAGCGTTATTCTGTAAGAAAAGAGTCGATTACCTTCTAAAGAAAGCAATACAGTTAGATTTTAATACTGGGACTATGAATGTAGTTTTCTCCTACAAAAAGTATTGATTACTTCCAGAAGAAAGCAGTAGAGTTAGATGTTAATTTTGCCTACAGAAGTACTGCTTACCTTTGGAAAAAATAACAGTAGAGATTAATATTGTGAATATAAATATAATTTTCCCCTACAAAAATTTTGCTTACTTCTATAAGAAACCAGTAGAGCTAGAGGCTATTATTGTGAATATAAGTGTGATTTTCTCCTACAAAATGTATTACTTAACATTAGAAGAATGCAGTAGAGCTAGAGATTAATATTTTGTGAATAACGCGAGCTTTCATCTATAAAGAAAATATTGATTTCCTTTACGAGAAAGCAGTCCAGCTAGAGATTAATATTCCGGCAATAAAAGTAAGCTTTTCTTTTAAAATATTGATTGTTGATGGAAGTAAGCCGTAAAACGAAATATTAATATTTAAAAAAAGTAAGTAACTAGATTTTCTTTAGGAAAATAATCTATTACATTTAGAAGAGAACAGTAAAGTTAGATATTAAAGCTTCTGAAAATTATAAGCTTTTTCCTGTAAGAAAAAAATTCATTAGCTACAGATAAAAGTAATATAGGTAAATTATAATTTTTTGTTAATATAGAAGGTTACCTTCTCTGAAAAGAACTGATTAGTTTTATAAGGAAGCAGTGTAATCAGAGATTATTGTTATGTTAGTGATAGAAGGTAGGGCACAATTAGGTACCCACCCAAAATATTGTTCAATTTGAAGGATATTTGGATATAGTGCTTTTGTGGAGTACTAGATGACAATCCCAGGTGTTGCGCCGTTAATTACTGACCTCTCATGTGGAGAAGGTAGAAGAGAGTTCGTTTACTGATGTTACAACATCTTTGAGGTTGTATGCTGTCCTATTGAATTACCCATTTTTGCTTTTCCTAGCTACACCAAACTAGTGCAAAGCAAGTCGATAACCTCTAGTAGTGGAATTGTGCCGGAAGTTATACAGGGGCTTCATTTGTGAGCTCGTCAGCTTATCGTTAAACTTGACCGCTCCATAGTTTGGCACATACATCCAGGCGATGGTCTTACCATGTAATTGCTTTGCTTTCTGTCATTCATTTGGTAGCCAACCATATGAATTTGCAGTACTGCCTGCGAGTCAGTCACAAACATTATGCTGTATATTTGTGTTTCATTACTTTTAGCAGTCCAAAGAAAAGCTTGTTTTATGGCTTCCAGCTTCACCCCTGGGCTTCTTGTGGGAAGCTTGAACACCACCAGTCCTTTGCAGAATGTCGATGTTCCGTGAGATAATGAATTTCCAAACATGCACTCGTTATTTGTAGTGTAGGAACCATCCGTAATTAGTATAGGGTGTTTCTTTTGCAGTGGTTATTACCTTTACTTCCCCTGATGGTAGAGAGGTATTTAAGAGCACGAGCGCTGCCAAGAAAGCTTCGCATCATTGTAGGGTTTTACAGATTGTTTTATAATCTTGTGTCTTTCATTCTTCATACGCACATCACACATGAAGTTTTCACTGCTGATCTTATGTCCTTTATGTTGAGTTCAAGTGGCATTCAAGGTGTAGTTTTCAATAGAAAGGCCTATACAGAAGAATGTGTCGCCTTGAAAATCACCAATTCTTGTTGGTAAACTTACGTGAACATGCATCCCAGGTGTGGTGGCTGGCATTGAAGTCTCCTACTACTAACCTACTTTTACTGGCATATAATTGCAAGTATTGGTGCTCATACAAAAACTCAAGAGCTGGCAAAACTTGTCCGGAACTTGAATTTACATCCTTATTGAAGTAACATGTTCATAATGGTAAAATGACGGGTGAGCATATGATAAGCGCCCTCTCCTGTATATACTTTTCTCTATAGGAGAAATATTGTTACCTATGTAAGGAAAGAATACATCTACACATTCTGATTTTATAAATGATGTAAACATTCTATTGCAAGGAAATAATTTATGACTTTTAGAAGAGAGAAAATATATAGTTTTTATATTGATAAATTACTAATCTTACTGTTTAGAGAAATATCACATCATCAGAAGTGCAATGTTTTGCAAGAGCTAAAACCTATTTACAAGTTCAAAAATCGCATGATCAAATTTACATACAATTGATCTGAGATAATTTCACGTCATCTATTAAAAACACTTCCCTTTGGTCCGTCATCCTTATTTAATACTTTAATATTAATTTTGTTACACATAATTCTTTCAATAGACTAATGGATGTTATAAACATTAACGTTTGCAGGTTGTGCTAAAATAGTAGTATTCCCCATTGAATGAAGTGTTTAGTTACATTAATATGTTCTGTTAAAGGTGAGATCTTTGTATCATTATTTCTGACATTTCTTTTGTGTTCATTTATTCTGCATTTTAATTGTTTTCTAGTTTATCCTATATTAATATTTCCACATTCTTCGGTCTGATCATAACTGAAGCATTTTAATTGAAAGTTGTTGCAGGAAGTGGTTAATTAGAAACAATTTGTAAGAATATCATAAGAAAGTAAAAATCTCGGACAAGGGTTACTTACGAAACAATCAATAGTACAATTCATTGTTTCAGAAAATGGTACTTGTGTGAATAAGCTTTCCACGTCGAAAGTTTCAGATTTGTGACAATGGGTCGTAGAGAGAAACCATATTTATGAGCTTTGGAAAGACCACAAATTTGTGGAGTTCTTGAATCAGCTGGTCTGAGAAAAACATACCGTATTATTCGGAATACAAGACGCACCCTTATTCTGAAGACAAAGTTTTGGGGGGAAAAAAACTACAGTCGCATTTGAAAGAT
>NW_013670645.1:44170-52438 GCF_000517525.1 Limulus polyphemus | reverse complement strand
ATTAGTATATATTGTCCTAAACACAAAAGAGCTCAAAACATCAAAATAAGAAAATATCGTAAATCAAAAAAAGGGTTTACTGTTATTTAGTTTGGTTCAAAACCTACAAATTCTTTATTGCTTCCACTGTAATTTATTTTTTATTATTTAGGGAGCGTTATAAATAGTTATGTTTTTAAAAGAAAAACTGCTATTGTATAAATAACACATTCAACTGAACTAAACTATGCATGCCTATTTAAATATATTTATACATGGCTTGTGTATATCGTATATATATATATATATTATTCATACCTTCGGTATATAGGACGCAAGCAGATTTTGACATCAAATTCTGGGGTAAAAAAGTGCGTCTTATACACCGAAAAATACGGTACAAATCGTTTGAATTTTTTTCGCTGTAAGAGAAAAGTGCAGAACTTCCTTTCTCGGATAGATGTAAGTTTGTGTTGAACAAGTCCTGTCATGGATGATTTAGTTTATTGTCGGGACATGATCAGAGCGATACATGACCAAAATGAAGTTACATTTATGTGCTTTTACCAAAACTATGTTGTCATTTGTTTTTTAAGGATTTCAGAGCTTTAATTTCATTAGTTTCCAAGTTCGGTCTAATTTTTTGAGGCTTACTAATTATTATTTGAGCATAAGTCGAAACATTTCCTGATATGTCACTCTGTTAATTATTTGAAATTGTTTCGTTGTTGATTTTCTTAATGATTATAACAATATTAACATTTCAATAGTAGGTAAGTACATAGTACCGTGTAAAATCAAGAATAATGTTTCACTATTTTAGAACAACTCCAAACTGATTTGAATACCGTTTTCGATACTTTCACGTTTCCTCTTTAGTCCAACGATTATTTGTTGAGAGAAACAGATACAGTAGTTATTTTATAACAGAAGCTGCAAGTACCTTTACAGCATATGACATCAGAAAGGAGTTTAGCTTCAATTGACCTTTGGCAACCTTTGGATTAACGAACCTTCCACAATTTTTCTTTTCATATAGTGTCTAGTTTTATATGTTAATTGGCTGATTTCCAGTTGATTTTATGACCAAGATTCCTCATGTGTAGAAACAATAGCGTTAATTGTTTGACCATCTTTTTTTTATGTTCTGTGGGTCTTGTTATGGACAACCAATCAAATATCAATGTGTCTATCCGCTAGTTTTTCGTGTTAGATTACGACTTCACTTCTTGTAGTTGTTGTACCTAATGATGCCAGGTAACCCTAGTGAAACGTTCTAACTATTATACTCTGCGTATCCAATAATAAATGTTTGAGTTTTAGATTACATTAAATAAAATTTATATTTGCTTGAAAACGAAACTAATATTCTAAACACACGACGCCCCCCAGTGGCATAGCGGCATGTCTGCGGACTTACAACGCTAGAATCCGGGTTTCGATACCCGTTGTGGGCAGAGCACAGATAGCCCATTGTGTAGCTTTGTGCTTAATTACAAACAAACAAACTAAACACATGACATTTCTATGTGTTTAAAAAGTAAAACTAATGCTTTAAATATGTGAAAGCTTTGTATATAATAAAGTTTATTTATTTTCAGCTCGTAACAGCTCTATTGGTTTGAAACCGAAACTACTATTCTAAACACACAAGATGTCCATTTGTTTAAAAACTGTAACAAATGCTATAAATATGTTAAAACTTTGTATATACCGAACCTAATGTTTTAAACTGGGGTGTTTGAAATAGATGTTTTAAATATGTGAAAGTTTCATAAGTTTTGTACCGCGAATATTGTTTTAAATATGTAAAATCTCAATATTTGTAAAGTGAAACTAATGTTTAAAATTTAATGTATATGAGACTTTCATAAACTTATTCTAGCCTTATATGCTTAAGTCTGAGACTGATATTTTGAATACCTGTAAGGTCTAGATATTCAGAAATGAAACTAATATTTTAAACGAGTGAAATCTAGGTATGTTATTAGTTGAAACTAATAAACTAAACAAGTGAAAACGTTGTATATTTAGTCAACCTAAAGAAAATGCTCAAAACAAGTGACATCTATATGTTTAGAACCGAAATTAAAATTGTGAAAGCTCTCTCTGATTAGAAATGAAATTATTGCTTTTCGTATATATGAAAGTTATACAAATATTCAGAACTCAGAATGTCTCAAATATATGAACGCTTTTTACATTTGTCCTCGGCTGTGACAGCGGTAAGTCTACCGACTTACCTTACA
Organism: Limulus polyphemus; assembly: GCF_000517525.1. Lineage (NCBI taxonomy): Eukaryota > Metazoa > Arthropoda > Merostomata > Xiphosura > Limulidae > Limulus > Limulus polyphemus. The sequence continues at coordinate 50,210 of NW_013670645.1, read as the reverse complement.
TATATGTATATATATAGCAGATAGCCAAATGTGGCTTTGCCGTAAGACAAACGAATGAACGAACAGAATTTTTATATTTAAAACTGAAAATTACGTTTTAAACGTGACATTAAATATGTGTAAAACTAAAACTTGTACTCATTAATATCAAAATATGTGTAAAACAAAAACTTATACTCATTAATATGAAAATCAGGGGAACAGAATTATTCTCTTATTCTCACAACAGCTCACAATAATAGATTTATCCAACAAACATATTTTATTTGGAATAAATTGAATATAAGTCGAACTCAGCCTTCCAAATACACAAAAATAGCTACTGAAAGAATTGTGTTGTTCGCAAACATTAGACTTTTGAGAAACTTCTAACTCAGTATTGTTAATAAATTTCGTCTTTTAATGAATTAGGTTATTAGAACATTATGAAACTAAAATATCTGGTTATTACCCAATTATAATATATACTTGGTTCTAACTTAAAAAATAAATACATGAATATGTGCGTATTGTTAAATAACTTATAAATATTGTTTATAAATGAATATAACTGTAGCCATATAAAGATAATTTTATATGTATTTAACAGTTTTTACGGCGTTTTAATGACAGAGACATATTTTGTTCAAATATGTTTTACTGACAGAAACATCCATACCTAATAACATTTGTGGAAGTATATAATTATTATTGTATCTACATTTAAAATTTCACGTAAAAATAAACTATTTAAATGTGAGAGTGTTGCCTGGAATAAGTAACTATATGTTTATGAAACACCCAGTAATATATATATATATATTTAATAATAGTGCGTTCGACTTGACGGCCACTAGAGGCCGCCGAAAACGTGACGTATCATTATCCGAAGGCTTGCTGAGATATAAATGGAATTAGAAATGCTATCAAGGAAGGAGATCGACACTCTTCGCGCATTTCACGAGTAGCTGTACTAGTCGAACATCTTTTACATTTCCAGTGCGCAGAAGAGATGCGGGTTACCATGACAACCTTGTAGTCGATACGTGGCTTCATGATGATGAAAATATTCTTATCTTTGGTTATGTAGCTATGAAGATATGAATATCGTAGCTTTATGTCTTGACGTACCCTTGTACAGGTTATCACATGCTGTTAAGAGTCGCTGGTGAAAGGACTTGCGTTTAAGCCGCTTCCATGCACATTACTAAACTACAAGTTCAGCAGGTGCGGCCGCTCGTAAGACGGTCTGTACAACGTTTAATGCGACTCATGCCTTCAGTTCTGCTACTGCTTTTTATTTTCTGTCTCATTTTTGTAACCTTACTTCAGATTGCAGTTATTCACGTGAATAAACGTGCGCAGCACGCAACAAAGCAACACAGCTTTGCAGTAACTTCTCCTGCATCCATACAACTTTACGTGAATAGTGCGTCAAATACCGTATCGAACTCGGAAACTAATTCTCCAGCGCTGACGAAGCAGGAACCCCTGAGGATAGCCGCTATCTTGGATAATAAGGCTCCGTCCATCAGGAATAATAAGATGATACTTCAAACTCATAGAAACATTGCACAACTACGATATTTAGTGGAGTTATTATTCTCTAAACAAAACCACTGGAAATGCACGACAACAACAAAGGGGAAAAAATGTGCTATTAAACGAGAATTCGCTCAATTTATATTGGCCGAGGACAAAAGCAAAGCAAAATCGTATACGACTCGCACTTATCTCGATTCGCATAAATCTAGTACGGAGAACAACTTAACGAGTAACATTTACCTCGACATAAGTAAAAAAAATCATCTTTTGTATACAGAAAACAACATTTTATGCTCTCCTGTGCCTTTTAGTCTAGGTAAGATATTACAGTATTTTATATTCGTGATGTCTTCTAGAGCAGATAAAAATGTTACAATGTATGTTCTCCTGTGCCTTCTAATGTCAGGTAAACCTCTTGTTTTCACATATCTATTATTGTCTATAGTAAAATGGTACATTTAATTGTATTTTCCTATTTCGTTTTCTGATATAGGTAAAATACAACATACTGTTATATTTTTCTAGTATAGATAAAGTGTTACTGTTTCTTTTAGTTTAAGTAAGTTATTAAAGTTGTTTTTGCGATTTTCTGTATATTATAGTCTGTGCTTTCTGAATACGTACTTTGTTATGGTTCTTTGTGTGTTACTCTGTGCTCTCTAGTGTATGTAAAATATTACAGATTCTTAGGTTCTCATGATTTTACCCCCAGTGGCACAGCAGTATGTCTGCGGACTTACACTGCTATAAACCGGGTTTCGATACTCGTGGTGGACGTAACAGTTAGCCCATCGTGTAGCTTTGTGCTTAACTACAAACAAATCCTGATTTTTTTATTCACTATGTAAGACGTTTGTTTCCTGTGTTATTCTTTGGATTGTTAAGATGCTTTTTTGTATCTTTTAGTCTATAAAGAGCATTACAATGTATTGTGTTTCTTCCAGTTTAAGTAAGATATTATTTTTTTCTGGTTTGGTATTTCTTATTGTCTATGTAAAATATTACATTTTCCTATGTCCTCCTCTTTTTTTCTACACCAGATGTTGCAATTTGTTGTGTTCCCCTATGCCTTACAGTATCTATATACAATTATAACCTGTTATTTTGTACCTTGTAGTCTAGGTAAGATGACACAGTGTATTGTACTTCTTGCATTTTCTAGCCCAAGGATAATATTAGTGTTTTGTATTTCCTGCATCTTCTAGCCCAAGGATAATATTAGTGTTTTGTACTTCCTGCATTTTCTAGTCCAAAGAAGATGTAAGTGTTTTGTATTTCTTGCATCTTCTAGCCCAATGAGGTTCTTACGGTGTTTTGTGATTAAATGCTTTTTCAAATACTGGTACTTTAGGTAGGATGTTTTACGTTTTTGCGTTCTCTTGTATCTCATATTCCAAGTAATATATTACAAGGTTTTGCGTTATCCTGTAATAATTTTCTGTAACCCAAGTAGGAGTTACGATTTCTTCTGTTATTCTATGTGTACTTGTCTAGATATGTCGTTTTGGTGTATGATTATTTCCGTATCTTCTATAGTCTAAGTAGTAGTTACGATTTTTGTGTTATTTTTCGAGTCCTTCTCTTGCTATTAAGGTGTCTTGTGATTTATGTGTATTCAGTATCCCAAGTAGTATTTACAGTTCATCCTATTATTCTTTTTGTCCTATTATGGATATAATGTTAAATTGTTTTGTAAGTTCTGTACCTTCCATAACTCAAGTAGGAGTTACAGTTTCCCCTGATATTTTTCTGTCCTGTTCTGTGTATGATTTTACAGTGTCTTGTGATATCTGAAGCTTCTATATTCCAAGTAGAATTTACAGTTTTTTTGTTACTCTTCGTGTCCTGTTCTGTGTATGATTTTACAGTGTCTTGTGATATCTGAAGCTTCTATATTCCAAGTAGAATTTACAGTTTTTTTTGTTACTCTTCCCGTCCTGTTCTGTGTATGATTTTACAGTGTCTTGTGATATCTGAAGCTTCTATATTCCAAGTAGGATTTACAGTTTTTTTTGTTACTCTTCGTGCCCTTCTCTAGAATTGGTGGTCTAGTGTCTTCTGATTTCTGCACATTATATAACACAACTAGGAGCTACGGTTTCTTCTAATATTCTTTTTGCCCTGGTCGGGATATGATGTTACAATGTCTAGCGATTTCTGTATCTTTTGTCAGTCGAAGTAGGAGCTACGGTTTCTTCTATTATTCTTCGTGTCCTTGTCTGAACATGATGTTACATTGTCTTACTATAATTTTATATTCTGTAACACAAGTAGGAGTTACGGTTAAGTATAGAGGTTATGCAGTCACGTTATCAAAGCAAACACGGCAACAATTTGTGGTCATATTGGACGTAAATTTTATTCGTGTAAACATGGCCTCCGCTACACAATCACCTAGCTCTCCGTTCATTTTTCACGAATTTACTAGCAAATTAGACAATAGATGTAAGTTAAGATATAAAGAAATCTGCAGAAAAGTCGGTCTTGACACAACAGATCTTTATTTCATCCCGTCAGCAATGACAATCGCGCTAGATGCCAGTAAATTAGTCGATATTGCAAATGGAGGCCCCGAGTTAGGCCTACAAACCAACGTTAAAGTCCCACAGATTGAGAATATAGATATCGTAAATTATTTAATCCTGACATCTTTTTACACTGGAAAAGCCTATAAAAGCCTTGTATGCTTACAAGTATTTCGTGGCCGTCTGGGTGCAATATGTCAGAGTGTGGAAAGTGTAAAGGACGTCAAACTACACAGCTTACTCAAGGGTAAGTTGAAGTCGTTTTTACTGACTAGGCCTATTGTTTATGTTCTATCAGTGGTAAATTTACAAGCTAGATATACTAGATATATCGTATTGTATTGCATTTTAAGCCCTCCAGTATTGTAAGACCACTTTCTTCAATACACATTACCATATATATGTTTTATACAAATAAGCCATGGATTTTAGGACCACCTGTCTTGACAAGCTACGTTTTGGACAAAACTTTATCATCGCCCTCTGAGCCTTTCCACCTAGCACTGCTTGTATGGGCCTGTATCATAGTACTTAGATTAAGAGAAGCACCAAATATTTACAAGCTACAGATTTTATCAAGATCTGTGCAATATAATTGTGACAAGATACATTGTATATACAAGTAGTACTAACCAGATATAAAATGAGAACTGCAAAGGCTATGGTACGACGATGATTTCTAAGCCTTGTCAATGTTGTTCGGGTCTGCACGTTTTACTGCCGTAGTCCATTTAACTCTACATTATAGATCTTTTGAAAACCTATAAAACGATAATTCCGGATTCTTTGTCTGGTTCTTTGTACAATTAACTCCCACATAGCTGATTGTCATTTCAAATACTTAATCACAAATTCCAGTACAAGCAACTACACTGTGATTACTAGAATGTCTTTCTGCTACGTTCAAAATAGCGGTGTTTATTTTTCGGCTTGCCGGTAATGTATGTATGACGTCACGTGCATATGATCTATAATATTCTTTGTTTCCTAGTCTGTGTATGACGTTAGAGAGTCTTGTGAGTTTTGAATCTCCTATAACCCAAGCAGGAGTCACGTTTTTAATGCTATTTTTTGTTTCCTATTTTTGGTATGATATTACAGTGTTTTATGACTTTATTAACGTCTTTAACCCTAGTAAGAGCCATGGTATCTTCTGATTATGTTTTGGTTTTAGTCTGGATATGATGTTATAATGACCCCTAATTTCTGTATCTTCTAAAAGCCAATTTGATGTTACAGTTTCTCTTTAATTCTTTGTCGTAGTCTTGGCATGATGTTGTAGAGTTCTGTTATTTCTGTATGTGTCTTCTGTAATCCAAATAGAAGTTACAGTTACAGAATATGTGTAACAAGCTTTAGCCATTAATCCAGCTAAAGAAAATGCTTCAATCCTGGCTAGATGGAAGAAAAACTATAGCAAAGACATCGGCAAAAGCCAGGAAATGTTGAGAGAAGGATAGGCCTAGAGCCCAGTCATTCTCAAGACTTTATAATGAAAAAAGCTACAAAAAGAGTGTAAAAAATTAGGAAGTAGGAATGGGAACACCAAAAAGTAAGAAACAAGGTTGGAATGGGCGGGTTAACATTACAACACTTCATGGTTTTTGATGCAACCTCCAAGTGGGTGTGGTCATCGTTTCTGTTCTAGTCTGGGTATGATGTTACCATGTTGTATTATTTCTGAAACTTCTATAGTATCTTCCATAACTCAAGTAGGAGTTACAATTTCTTCTGTTATTCTTTGTGTTTTAGTCTGGGTGTGATTCTTGCAGTATCTTGCAAGTTCTATATCCCAAGTAGGAGTTACAGTTTCGTCTTGTATTGTTTCTGTCCTAGACTGGGTATGATGTTAAAGTGTCTTGCGATTTCTGAATCCTCTATAGTTCAAGTAGTGTTTACAGTGTCTTGTGTTATTCTTACTGTCCTCGTCTGAATATTGTTACGTCTCCGTTTGTTAATTAACTTTCCGTAACTTCGTTCCAACGAAACTT